>NW_027553523.1:0-37254 GCF_045843805.1 Urocitellus parryii
GGACTGATCCTTGTCTGAGTCCTTCTTGAGCCGCAGGAACCTGCCCTCCAGGTCAGTCTCCTCCGTGCTGACGCTGCAGGTGGCCGAGGCCTGCTGGGCCAGGAGGAAGCTGCTGCTGCTGCTGCCCGAGCCAATGCTGCCCGAGCCAATGCCACTTGAGCCGCTGCCTGGGGGCTCCTCCGCCTCCAGACGCAGCCGCTTGCTTCGGCTTGAACGCCCAGCTCTGGACATGCTGCTGCTGCTGCTGCTCCAGGTGGCCCGTGAGATGGTGACCCGTGAGGAGGGGCTGGGAGCCAGCTTCAGCCTCTCCTCCTCGCCCTCTAGGAGCTTGCGGTAGGCGCTGATCTCCATGTCCAAGGTCAACTGGACGTCCAGCAACTCCTGGTACTCGGCCAGCTGTTGCTGCATCACATCACGCATCTCCATCATCTCCTGCTCCTTGGCGTCCAGCGTCTTCCGGAACTTCTCCCGCTCCTCAGTCCTGGCCCCTTCCAGCTCTCGGATGCGGTCCTCAGCAGCACTGGCCTGCTTCTGGAGGCTGGAGATCTGGTAGCTGGGGGACTCGATCCGCATGCGGGCCTCCTTCAGCTCCTCACCGGCAGCATACCAAAAGTTTTTATGAACACTTTTTAAGCTACAGTAATCAAGGCAGCTTTTTATAATACAAAAATATTCACAGAAAATTAGAATTAATCCTGAAACATAGTCACATAGACATGGAAATTGTATTGGAAACAAACCTACTACCGATCAACTTTATATTACACCATGTGTGGAAGTTAAATATACAAATGCAATCGGATGAAATCTGACTACTATTATATACCATACAAAAAAGAGATCAATGCAGAAAATAAATAAATATTTTTGAAGTTTGTAGAGGAGACTCTCTTTTTTTTTAAATATTTATTTATTTTTAGTTCTTGGCGGACACAACACCTTTGTTTGTTTGTGGTGCTGAGGATCGAACCCGGGCCGCACGCATGCCAGGCGAGCGCGCTACCGCTTGAGCCACATCCCCAGCCAAACAGAGGAGACTCTCTTAATGTTTTTGTCATCTGCGTACCTCACTTTCTTAGAGTGTTCTATTTTAAAATCAAGAAGATGATTTCCATAAATTAGATTACATTAAAATTAAAAGTATTCACTAAAATAAACTCCTTTTTAAAATTGATTCTTAAGACATTTTACTTAAAACCATTTTTTGTATTAGGTACTTTACACAAAGTTTTTTCATGGTATATGTACTCTGATTCCACATAAAAAACAATCCATTAAACAGGGAATACAGGGAATATGTTTCACAAATTTGTCATTTTATTTACTCTCTCTCTCTCTCTCTCTCTTTCTTCTTCTTCTTCTTCTTTTTCTTCTTCTTCTTCTTCTTCTTCTTCTTCTTCTTCTTCTTCTTCTTCTTCTGCTTCTTCTTCTGCTTCTTCTTCTTCTTCTTCTTCTTCTTCTTCTTCTTCTTCTTCTTCTTCTTCTTCTTCTTCTTCGTGAACATACCTGAAGGAGTAATAAATAAAATTTTAATGTAACATATTGAGTGAAAACGTGGAATTAAAGTAAATTTTTCTTTCTTTCTTTCTTTTTTCTTTCTTTCTTTCTTTCTTTATTTTTCTTTCTTTCTTTCTGTATTTCTTTCTTTCTTTTTTAGTAAATGCTCACTCTGAAAATAATATCATTGTTTTAATGGAGAGATTTTCAAATTGTTTTCTGAAAAGTAAATATTTTAATCTTTGTGGTAGGCATGGTGGGTAGATTTATCTCACATTATTTGATTCTACCATTGTAGAATTCAATAAACCATAGACAGTATGTAAATAAATCTAGTTATCAATTAATTTTTCTTGGGTCAGGTCTTTAGTGTTGTATTGACAAAGTCCACACTGAACCTCAGGTTGTCAAGGACAAATAAGTTTTGTTTTAGTATGTTTTCTGAATTTGCATTAAATACAATTATTTTGGTTTTGTGTGTAAAGATAAATTTTAATAAACACAGGTTCCACAAAAGTCCTACTGCTAAGTCAAACAAAATATTTAATACTCTACACAGAAACTCTGAAACATTTTCAAAGAAATATTTAAAAGCCTAAATAAATATGGTCAGATCCTTGCTCATGAATTAGAAGAGTCAGTGTGGCAAAACTGTTCACTTTCAACAAAGTTACCTGTAGATTCATTTTAGTAGTAAACAAAAATCTCCAGAGTGTGTGTGTGAGTGTGTGTGTGTGTATGTGCTTGTGTCTGTGTGTGTGCTATGTGTTTATGTGTGTGTGTATCTAAATTAGTAAGACGTTTTAAAAATTTTAGCATTGGCATGTTGAATAAGGCAGAAATATTTTTGAGAAGTGAATCATTAGATACCAAAAGTTTTTTTTTTTTTTCCGATTTTAGAAAAATAGTTTTCAGTGGCTCTGGGTGAGGAACAGTGTGTAGATGCCGAGTGCTCGGTTACATCAGGCAGCAGCCCCTCGAGGTGGTCCGTGGGTCCCCCTGCTGGTGGAAAAGATCCTCCCGGTTCTCCTTCTCCCGCACCACAGAAGACTGCTTCACTGCTCCTGTGGCCACTTCCTCTCCATCGGCGTGGACCAGCACAGTGCGGAAACTTTCGCCCGAGCCCCAGCTGCTCTGGCTCTTCCACACCAGGGTGGCGGGGGGCTGTGGGCCACCCCGGCACCAGCTGCCCACACCGTGACTGTCTGGCCGGCCCGCAGGACGTACTTGGGTGTGAACTTACAGGCGATCTCATCGCCCTCCAGGACCTGCCTCTTAATCCTCCAGTTCCCCAGGACTGATCCTTGTCTGAGTCCTTCTTGAGCCGCAGGAACCTGCCCTCCAGGTCAGTCTCCTCCGTGCTGACGCTGCAGGTGGCCGAGGCCTGCTGGGCCAGGAGGAAGCTGCTGCTGCTGCTGCCCGAGCCAATGCTGCCCGAGCCATGCCACTTGAGCCGCTGCCTGGGGGCTCCTCCGCCTCCAGACGCAGCCGCTTGCTTCGGCTTGAACGCCCAGCTCTGGACATGCTGCTGCTGCTGCTGCTCCAGGTGGCCCGTGAGATGGTGACCCGTGAGGAGGGGCTGGGAGCCAGCTTCAGCCTCTCCTCCTCGCCCTCTAGGAGCTTGCGGTAGGCGCTGATCTCCATGTCCAAGGTCAACTGGACGTCCAGCAACTCCTGGTACTCGGCCAGCTGTTGCTGCATCACATCACGCATCTCCATCATCTCCTGCTCCTTGGCGTCCAGCGTCTTCCGGAACTTCTCCCGCTCCTCAGTCCTGGCCCCTTCCAGCTCTCGGATGCGGTCCTCAGCAGCACTGGCCCTGCTTCTGGAGGCTGGAGATCTGGTAGCTGGGGGACTCGATCCGCATGCGGGCCTCCTTCAGCTCCTCACCGGCAGCATACCAAAAGTTTTTATGAACACTTTTTAAGCTACAGTAATCAAGGCAGCTTTTTATAATACAAAAATATTCACAGAAAATTAGAATTAATCCTGAAACATAGTCACATAGACATGGAAATTGTATTGGAAACAAACCTACTACCGATCAACTTTATATTACACCATGTGTGGAAGTTAAATATACAAATGCAATCGGATGAAATCTGACTACTATTATATATCATACAAAAAAGAGATCAATGCAGAAAATAAATAAATATTTTTGAAGTTTGTAGAGGAGACTCTCTTTTTTTTTTAAATATTTATTTATTTTTAGTTCTTGGCGGACACAACACCTTTGTTTGTTTGTGGTGCTGAGGATCGAACCCGGGCCGCACGCATGCCAGGCGAGCGCGCTACCGCTTGAGCCACATCCCCAGCCAAACAGAGGAGACTCTCTTAATGTTTTTGTCATCTGCGTACCTCACTTTCTTAGAGTGTTCTATTTAAAATCAAGAAGATGATTTCCATAAATTAGATTACATTAAAATTAAAAGTATTCACTAAAATAAACTCCTTTTTAAAATTGATTCTTAAGACATTTTACTTAAAACCATTTTTTGTATTAGGTACTTTACACAAAGTTTTTTCATGGTATATGTACTCTGATTCCACATAAAAAACAATCCATTAAACAGGGAATACAGGAATATGTTTCACAAATTTGTCATTTTATTTACTCTCTCTCTCTCTCTCTCTTCTTCTTCTTCTTCTTCTTCTTTTTCTTCTTCTTTCTTCTTCTTCTTCTTCTTCTTCTTCTTCTTCTGCTTCTTCTTCTTCTTCTTCTTCTTCTTCTTCTTCTTCTTCTTCTTCTTCTTCTTCTTCGTGAACATACCTGAAGGAGTAATAAATAAAATTTTAATGTAACATATTGAGTGAAAACGTGGAATTAAAGTAAATTTTTCTTTCTTTCTTTCTTTTTTCTTTCTTTCTTTCTTTCTTTATTTTTCTTTCTTTCTTTCTGTATTTCTTTCTTTCTTTTTCAGTAAATGCTCACTCTGAAAATAATATCATTGTTTTAATGGAGAGATTTTCAAATTGTTTTCTGAAAAGTAAATATTTTAATCTTTGTGGTAGGCATGGTGGGTAGATTTATCTCACATTATTTGATTCTACCATTGTAGAATTCAATAAACCATAGACAGTATGTAAATAAATCTAGTTATCAATTAATTTTTCTTGGGTCAGGTCTTTAGTGTTGTATTGACAAAGTCCACACTGAACCTCAGGTTGTCAAGGACAAATAAGTTTTGTTTTAGTATGTTTTCTGAATTTGCATTAAATACAATTATTTTGGTTTTGTGTGTAAAGATAAATTTTAATAAACACAGGTTCCACAAAAGTCCTACTGCTAAGTCAAACAAAATATTTAATACTCTACACAGAAACTCTGAAACATTTTCAAAGAAATATTTAAAAGCCTAAATAAATATGGTCAGATCCTTGCTCATGAATTAGAAGAGTCAGTGTGGCAAAACTGTTCACTTTCAACAAAGTTACCTGTAGATTCATTTTAGTAGTAAACAAAAATCTCCAGAGTGTGTGTGTGAGTGTGTGTGTGTGTATGTGCTTGTGTCTGTGTGTGTGCTATGTGTTTATGTGTGTGTGTATCTAAATTAGTAAGACGTTTTAAAAATTTTAGCATTGGCATGTTGAATAAGGCAGAAATATTTTTGAGAAGTGAATCATTAGATACCAAAAGTTTTTTTTTTTTTTTCGATTTTAGAAAAATAGTTTTCAGTGGCTCTGGGTGAGGAACAGTGTGTAGATGCCGAGTGCTCGGTTACATCAGGCAGCAGCCCCTCGAGGTGGTCCGTGGGTCCCCCTGCTGGTGGAAAAGATCCTCCCGGTTCTCCTTCTCCCGCACCACAGAAGACTGCTTCACTGCTCCTGTGGCCACTTCCTCTCCATCGGCGTGGACCAGCACAGTGCGGAAACTTTCGCCCGAGCCCCAGCTGCTCTGGCTCTTCCACACCAGGGTGGCGGGGGGCTGTGGGCCACCCCGGCACCAGCTGCCCACACCGTGACTGTCTGGCCGGCCCGCAGGACGTACTTGGGTGTGAACTTACAGGCGATCTCATCGCCCTCCAGGACCTGCCTCTTAATCCTCCAGTTCCCCAGGGACTGATCCTTGTCTGAGTCCTTCTTGAGCCGCAGGAACCTGCCCTCCAGGTCAGTCTCCTCCGTGCTGACGCTGCAGGTGGCCGAGGCCTGCTGGGCCAGGAGGAAGCTGCTGCTGCTGCTGCCCGAGCCAATGCTGCCCGAGCCAATGCCACTTGAGCCGCTGCCTGGGGGCTCCTCCGCCTCCAGACGCAGCCGCTTGCTTCGGCTTGAATGCCCAGCTCTGGACATGCTGCTGCTGCTGCTGCTCCAGGTGGCCCGTGAGATGGTGACCCGTGAGGAGGGGCTGGGAGCCAGCTTCAGCCTCTCCTCCTCGCCCTCTAGGAGCTTGCGGTAGGCGCTGATCTCCATGTCCAAGGTCAACTGGACGTCCAGCAACTCCTGGTACTCGGCCAGCTGTTGCTGCATCACATCACGCATCTCCATCATCTCCTGCTCCTTGGCGTCCAGCGTCTTCCGGAACTTCTCCCGCTCCTCAGTCCTGGCCCCTTCCAGCTCTCGGATGCGGTCCTCAGCAGCACTGGCCTGCTTCTGGAGGCTGGAGATCTGGTAGCTGGGGGACTCGATCCGCATGCGGGCCTCCTTCAGCTCCTCACCGGCAGCATACCAAAAGTTTTTATGAACACTTTTTAAGCTACAGTAATCAAGGCAGCTTTTTATAATACAAAAATATTCACAGAAAATTAGAATTAATCCTGAAACATAGTCACATAGACATGGAAATTGTATTGGAAACAAACCTACTACCGATCAACTTTATATTACACCATGTGTGGAAGTTAAATATACAAATGCAATCGGATGAAATCTGACTACTATTATATATCATACAAAAAAGAGATCAATGCAGAAAATAAATAAATATTTTTGAAGTTTGTAGAGGAGACTCTCTTTTTTTTTTAAATATTTATTTATTTTTAGTTCTTGGCGGACACAACACCTTTGTTTGTTTGTGGTGCTGAGGATCGAACCCGGGCCGCACGCATGCCAGGCGAGCGCGCTACCGCTTGAGCCACATCCCCAGCCAAACAGAGGAGACTCTCTTAATGTTTTTGTCATCTGCGTACCTCACTTTCTTAGAGTGTTCTATTTTAAAATCAAGAAGATGATTTCCATAAATTAGATTACATTAAAATTAAAAGTATTCACTAAAATAAACTCCTTTTTAAAATTGATTCTTAAGACATTTTACTTAAAACCATTTTTTGTATTAGGTACTTTACACAAAGTTTTTTCATGGTATATGTACTCTGATTCCACATAAAAAACAATCCATTAAACAGGGAATACAGGGAATATGTTTCACAAATTTGTCATTTTATTTACTCTCTCTCTCTCTCTCTCTCTTTCTTCTTCTTCTTCTTTTTCTTCTTCTTCTTCTTCTTCTTCTTCTTCTTCTTCTTCTTCTTCTTCTTCTTCTGCTTCTTCTTCTTCTTCTTCTTCTTCTTCTTCTTCTTCTTCTTCTTCTTCTTCTTCTTCTTCGTGAACATACCTGAAGGAGTAATAAATAAAATTTTAATGTAACATATTGAGTGAAAACGTGGAATTAAAGTAAATTTTTCTTTCTTTCTTTCTTTTTTCTTTCTTTCTTTCTTTCTTTATTTTTCTTTCTTTCTTTCTGTATTTCTTTCTTTCTTTTTCAGTAAATGCTCACTCTGAAAATAATATCATTGTTTTAATGGAGAGATTTTCAAATTGTTTTCTGAAAAGTAAATATTTTAATCTTTGTGGTAGGCATGGTGGGTAGATTTATCTCACATTATTTGATTCTACCATTGTAGAATTCAATAAACCATAGACAGTATGTAAATAAATCTAGTTATCAATTAATTTTTCTTGGGTCAGGTCTTTAGTGTTGTATTGACAAAGTCCACACTGAACCTCAGGTTGTCAAGGACAAATAAGTTTTGTTTTAGTATGTTTTCTGAATTTGCATTAAATACAATTATTTTGGTTTTGTGTGTAAAGATAAATTTTAATAAACACAGGTTCCACAAAAGTCCTACTGCTAAGTCAAACAAAATATTTAATACTCTACACAGAAACTCTGAAACATTTTCAAAGAAATATTTAAAAGCCTAAATAAATATGGTCAGATCCTTGCTCATGAATTAGAAGAGTCAGTGTGGCAAAACTGTTCACTTTCAACAAAGTTACCTGTAGATTCATTTTAGTAGTAAACAAAAATCTCCAGAGTGTGTGTGTGAGTGTGTGTGTGTGTATGTGCTTGTGTCTGTGTGTGTGCTATGTGTTTATGTGTGTGTGTATCTAAATTAGTAAGACGTTTTAAAAATTTTAGCATTGGCATGTTGAATAAGGCAGAAATATTTTTGAGAAGTGAATCATTAGATACCAAAAGTTTTTTTTTTTTTTTCCGATTTTAGAAAAATAGTTTTCAGTGGCTCTGGGTGAGGAACAGTGTGTAGATGCCGAGTGCTCGGTTACATCAGGCAGCAGCCCCTCGAGGTGGTCCGTGGGTCCCCCTGCTGGTGGAAAAGATCCTCCCGGTTCTCCTTCTCCCGCACCACAGAAGACTGCTTCACTGCTCCTGTGGCCACTTCCTCTCCATCGGCGTGGACCAGCACAGTGCGGAAACTTTCGCCCGAGCCCCAGCTGCTCTGGCTCTTCCACACCAGGGTGGCGGGGGGCTGTGGGCCACCCCGGCACCAGCTGCCCACACCGTGACTGTCTGGCCGGCCCGCAGGACGTACTTGGGTGTGAACTTACAGGCGATCTCATCGCCCTCCAGGACCTGCCTCTTAATCCTCCAGTTCCCCAGGGACTGATCCTTGTCTGAGTCCTTCTTGAGCCGCAGGAACCTGCCCTCCAGGTCAGTCTCCTCCGTGCTGACGCTGCAGGTGGCCGAGGCCTGCTGGGCCAGGAGGAAGCTGCTGCTGCTGCTGCCCGAGCCAATGCTGCCCGAGCCAATGCCACTTGAGCCGCTGCCTGGGGGCTCCTCCGCCTCCAGACGCAGCCGCTTGCTTCGGCTTGAACGCCCAGCTCTGGACATGCTGCTGCTGCTGCTCCAGGTGGCCCGTGAGATGGTGACCCGTGAGGAGGGGCTGGGAGCCAGCTTCAGCCTCTCCTCCTCGCCCTCTAGGAGCTTGCGGTAGGCGCTGATCTCCATGTCCAAGGTCAACTGGACGTCCAGCAACTCCTGGTACTCGGCCAGCTGTTGCTGCATCACATCACGCATCTCCATCATCTCCTGCTCCTTGGCGTCCAGCGTCTTCCGGAACTTCTCCCGCTCCTCAGTCCTGGCCCCTTCCAGCTCTCGGATGCGGTCCTCAGCAGCACTGGCCTGCTTCTGGAGGCTGGAGATCTGGTAGCTGGGGGACTCGATCCGCATGCGGGCCTCCTTCAGCTCCTCACCGGCAGCATACCAAAAGTTTTTATGAACACTTTTTAAGCTACAGTAATCAAGGCAGCTTTTTATAATACAAAAATATTCACAGAAAATTAGAATTAATCCTGAAACATAGTCACATAGACATGGAAATTGTATTGGAAACAAACCTACTACCGATCAACTTTATATTACACCATGTGTGGAAGTTAAATATACAAATGCAATCGGATGAAATCTGACTACTATTATATATCATACAAAAAAGAGATCAATGCAGAAAATAAATAAATATTTTTGAAGTTTGTAGAGGAGACTCTCTTTTTTTTTTAAATATTTATTTATTTTTAGTTCTTGGCGGACACAACACCTTTGTTTGTTTGTGGTGCTGAGGATCGAACCCGGGCCGCACGCATGCCAGGCGAGCGCGCTACCGCTTGAGCCACATCCCCAGCCAAACAGAGGAGACTCTCTTAATGTTTTTGTCATCTGCGTACCTCACTTTCTTAGAGTGTTCTATTTTAAAATCAAGAAGATGATTTCCATAAATTAGATTACATTAAAATTAAAAGTATTCACTAAAATAAACTCCTTTTTAAAATTGATTCTTAAGACATTTTACTTAAAACCATTTTTTGTATTAGGTACTTTACACAAAGTTTTTTCATGGTATATGTACTCTGATTCCACATAAAAAACAATCCATTAAACAGGGAATACAGGGAATATGTTTCACAAATTTGTCATTTTATTTACTCTCTCTCTCTCTCTCTCTCTTTCTTCTTCTTCTTCTTCTTTTTCTTCTTCTTCTTCTTCTTCTTCTTCTTCTTCTTCTTCTTCTTCTTCTTCTTCGTGAACATACCTGAAGGAGTAATAAATAAAATTTTAATGTAACATATTGAGTGAAAACGTGGAATTAAAGTAAATTTTTCTTTCTTTCTTTCTTTTTTCTTTCTTTCTTTCTTTCTTTATTTTTCTTTCTTTCTTTCTGTATTTCTTTCTTTCTTTTTCAGTAAATGCTCACTCTGAAAATAATATCATTGTTTTAATGGAGAGATTTTCAAATTGTTTTCTGAAAAGTAAATATTTTAATCTTTGTGGTAGGCATGGTGGGTAGATTTATCTCACATTATTTGATTCTACCATTGTAGAATTCAATAAACCATAGACAGTATGTAAATAAATCTAGTTATCAATTAATTTTTCTTGGGTCAGGTCTTTAGTGTTGTATTGACAAAGTCCACACTGAACCTCAGGTTGTCAAGGACAAATAAGTTTTGTTTTAGTATGTTTTCTGAATTTGCATTAAATACAATTATTTTGGTTTTGTGTGTAAAGATAAATTTTAATAAACACAGGTTCCACAAAAGTCCTACTGCTAAGTCAAACAAAATATTTAATACTCTACACAGAAACTCTGAAACATTTTCAAAGAAATATTTAAAAGCCTAAATAAATATGGTCAGATCCTTGCTCATGAATTAGAAGAGTCAGTGTGGCAAAACTGTTCACTTTCAACAAAGTTACCTGTAGATTCATTTTAGTAGTAAACAAAAATCTCCAGAGTGTGTGTGTGAGTGTGTGTGTGTGTATGTGCTTGTGTCTGTGTGTGTGCTATGTGTTTATGTGTGTGTGTATCTAAATTAGTAAGACGTTTTAAAAATTTTAGCATTGGCATGTTGAATAAGGCAGAAATATTTTTGAGAAGTGAATCATTAGATACCAAAAGTTTTTTTTTTTTTTTTTTTTCCGATTTTAGAAAAATAGTTTTCAGTGGCTCTGGGTGAGGAACAGTGTGTAGATGCCGAGTGCTCGGTTACATCAGGCAGCAGCCCCTCGAGGTGGTCCGTGGGTCCCCCTGCTGGTGGAAAAGATCCTCCCGGTTCTCCTTCTCCCGCACCACAGAAGACTGCTTCACTGCTCCTGTGGCCACTTCCTCTCCATCGGCGTGGACCAGCACAGTGCGGAAACTTTCGCCCGAGCCCCAGCTGCTCTGGCTCTTCCACACCAGGGTGGCGGGGGGCTGTGGGCCACCCCGGCACCAGCTGCCCACACCGTGACTGTCTGGCCGGCCCGCAGGACGTACTTGGGTGTGAACTTACAGGCGATCTCATCGCCCTCCAGGACCTGCCTCTTAATCCTCCAGTTCCCCAGGGACTGATCCTTGTCTGAGTCCTTCTTGAGCCGCAGGAACCTGCCCTCCAGGTCAGTCTCCTCCGTGCTGACGCTGCAGGTGGCCGAGGCCTGCTGGGCCAGGAGGAAGCTGCTGCTGCTGCTGCCCGAGCCAATGCTGCCCGAGCCAATGCCACTTGAGCCGCTGCCTGGGGGCTCCTCCGCCTCCAGACGCAGCCGCTTGCTTCGGCTTGAACGCCCAGCTCTGGACATGCTGCTGCTGCTGCTGCTCCAGGTGGCCCGTGAGATGGTGACCCGTGAGGAGGGGCTGGGAGCCAGCTTCAGCCTCTCCTCCTCGCCCTCTAGGAGCTTGCGGTAGGCGCTGATCTCCATGTCCAAGGTCAACTGGACGTCCAGCAACTCCTGGTACTCGGCCAGCTGTTGCTGCATCACATCACGCATCTCCATCATCTCCTGCTCCTTGGCGTCCAGCGTCTTCCGGAACTTCTCCCGCTCCTCAGTCCTGGCCCCTTCCAGCTCTCGGATGCGGTCCTCAGCAGCACTGGCCTGCTTCTGGAGGCTGGAGATCTGGTAGCTGGGGGACTCGATCCGCATGCGGGCCTCCTTCAGCTCCTCACCGGCAGCATACCAAAAGTTTTTATGAACACTTTTTAAGCTACAGTAATCAAGGCAGCTTTTTATAATACAAAAATATTCACAGAAAATTAGAATTAATCCTGAAACATAGTCACATAGACATGGAAATTGTATTGGAAACAAACCTACTACCGATCAACTTTATATTACACCATGTGTGGAAGTTAAATATACAAATGCAATCGGATGAAATCTGACTACTATTATATACCATACAAAAAAGAGATCAATGCAGAAAATAAATAAATATTTTTGAAGTTTGTAGAGGAGACTCTCTTTTTTTTTTAAATATTTATTTATTTTTAGTTCTTGGCGGACACAACACCTTTGTTTGTTTGGTGGTGCTGAGGATCGAACCCGGGCCGCACGCATGCCAGGCGAGCGCGCTACCGCTTGAGCCACATCCCCAGCCAAACAGAGGAGACTCTCTTAATGTTTTTGTCATCTGCGTACCTCACTTTCTTAGAGTGTTCTATTTTAAAATCAAGAAGATGATTTCCATAAATTAGATTACATTAAAATTAAAAGTATTCACTAAAATAAACTCCTTTTTAAAATTGATTCTTAAGACATTTTACTTAAAACCATTTTTTGTATTAGGTACTTTACACAAAGTTTTTTCATGGTATATGTACTCTGATTCCACATAAAAAACAATCCATTAAACAGGGAATACAGGGAATATGTTTCACAAATTTGTCATTTTATTTACTCTCTCTCTCTCTCTCTCTCTCTCTCTTTCTTCTTCTTCTTCTTCTTTTTCTTCTTCTTCTTCTTCTTCTTCTTCTTCTTCTTCTTCTTCTTCTTCTTCTGCTTCTTCTTCTTCTGCTTCTTCTTCTTCTTCTTCTTCTTCTTCTTCTTCTTCTTCTTCTTCTTCTTCTTCGTGAACATACCTGAAGGAGTAATAAATAAAATTTTAATGTAACATATTGAGTGAAAACGTGGAATTAAAGTAAATTTTTCTTTCTTTCTTTCTTTTTTCTTTCTTTCTTTCTTTCTTTATTTTTCTTTCTTTCTTTCTGTATTTCTTTCTTTCTTTTTTAGTAAATGCTCACTCTGAAAATAATATCATTGTTTTAATGGAGAGATTTTCAAATTGTTTTCTGAAAAGTAAATATTTTAATCTTTGTGGTAGGCATGGTGGGTAGATTTATCTCACATTATTTGATTCTACCATTGTAGAATTCAATAAACCATAGACAGTATGTAAATAAATCTAGTTATCAATTAATTTTTCTTGGGTCAGGTCTTTAGTGTTGTATTGACAAAGTCCACACTGAACCTCAGGTTGTCAAGGACAAATAAGTTTTGTTTTAGTATGTTTTCTGAATTTGCATTAAATACAATTATTTTGGTTTTGTGTGTAAAGATAAATTTTAATAAACACAGGTTCCACAAAAGTCCTACTGCTAAGTCAAACAAAATATTTAATACTCTACACAGAAACTCTGAAACATTTTCAAAGAAATATTTAAAAGCCTAAATAAATATGGTCAGATCCTTGCTCATGAATTAGAAGAGTCAGTGTGGCAAAACTGTTCACTTTCAACAAAGTTACCTGTAGATTCATTTTAGTAGTAAACAAAAATCTCCAGAGTGTGTGTGTGAGTGTGTGTGTGTGTATGTGCTTGTGTCTGTGTGTGTGCTATGTGTTTATGTGTGTGTGTATCTAAATTAGTAAGACGTTTTAAAAATTTTAGCATTGGCATGTTGAATAAGGCAGAAATATTTTTGAGAAGTGAATCATTAGATACCAAAAGTTTTTTTTTTTTTTTTTCCGATTTTAGAAAAATAGTTTTCAGTGGCTCTGGGTGAGGAACAGTGTGTAGATGCCGAGTGCTCGGTTACATCAGGCAGCAGCCCCTCGAGGTGGTCCGTGGGTCCCCCTGCTGGTGGAAAAGATCCTCCCGGTTCTCCTTCTCCCGCACCACAGAAGACTGCTTCACTGCTCCTGTGGCCACTTCCTCTCCATCGGCGTGGACCAGCACAGTGCGGAAACTTTCGCCCGAGCCCCAGCTGCTCTGGCTCTTCCACACCAGGGTGGCGGGGGGCTGTGGGCCACCCCGGCACCAGCTGCCCACACCGTGACTGTCTGGCCGGCCCGCAGGACGTACTTGGGTGTGAACTTACAGGCGATCTCATCGCCCTCCAGGACCTGCCTCTTAATCCTCCAGTTCCCCAGGGACTGATCCTTGTCTGAGTCCTTCTTGAGCCGCAGGAACCTGCCCTCCAGGTCAGTCTCCTCCGTGCTGACGCTGCAGGTGGCCGAGGCCTGCTGGGCCAGGAGGAAGCTGCTGCTGCTGCTGCCCGAGCCAATGCTGCCCGAGCCAATGCCACTTGAGCCGCTGCCTGGGGGCTCCTCCGCCTCCAGACGCAGCCGCTTGCTTCGGCTTGAACGCCCAGCTCTGGACATGCTGCTGCTGCTGCTGCTCCAGGTGGCCCGTGAGATGGTGACCCGTGAGGAGGGGCTGGGAGCCAGCTTCAGCCTCTCCTCCTCGCCCTCTAGGAGCTTGCGGTAGGCGCTGATCTCCATGTCCAAGGTCAACTGGACGTCCAGCAACTCCTGGTACTCGGCCAGCTGTTGCTGCATCACATCACGCATCTCCATCATCTCCTGCTCCTTGGCGTCCAGCGTCTTCCGGAACTTCTCCCGCTCCTCAGTCCTGGCCCCTTCCAGCTCTCGGATGCGGTCCTCAGCAGCACTGGCCTGCTTCTGGAGGCTGGAGATCTGGTAGCTGGGGGACTCGATCCGCATGCGGGCCTCCTTCAGCTCCTCACCGGCAGCATACCAAAAGTTTTTATGAACACTTTTTAAGCTACAGTAATCAAGGCAGCTTTTTATAATACAAAAATATTCACAGAAAATTAGAATTAATCCTGAAACATAGTCACATAGACATGGAAATTGTATTGGAAACAAACCTACTACCGATCAACTTTATATTACACCATGTGTGGAAGTTAAATATACAAATGCAATCGGATGAAATCTGACTACTATTATATACCATACAAAAAAGAGATCAATGCAGAAAATAAATAAATATTTTTGAAGTTTGTAGAGGAGACTCTCTTTTTTTTTTAAATATTTATTTATTTTTAGTTCTTGGCGGACACAACACCTTTGTTTGTTTGGTGGTGCTGAGGATCGAACCCGGGCCGCACGCATGCCAGGCGAGCGCGCTACCGCTTGAGCCACATCCCCAGCCAAACAGAGGAGACTCTCTTAATGTTTTTGTCATCTGCGTACCTCACTTTCTTAGAGTGTTCTATTTTAAAATCAAGAAGATGATTTCCATAAATTAGATTACATTAAAATTAAAAGTATTCACTAAAATAAACTCCTTTTTAAAATTGATTCTTAAGACATTTTACTTAAAACCATTTTTTGTATTAGGTACTTTACACAAAGTTTTTTCATGGTATATGTACTCTGATTCCACATAAAAAACAATCCATTAAACAGGGAATACAGGGAATATGTTTCACAAATTTGTCATTTTATTTACTCTCTCTCTCTCTCTCTCTCTCTCTTTCTTCTTCTTCTTCTTCTTTTTCTTCTTCTTCTTCTTCTTCTTCTTCTTCTTCTTCTTCTTCTTCTTCTTCTGCTTCTTCTTCTTCTGCTTCTTCTTCTTCTTCTTCTTCTTCTTCTTCTTCTTCTTCTTCTTCTTCTTCTTCGTGAACATACCTGAAGGAGTAATAAATAAAATTTTAATGTAACATATTGAGTGAAAACGTGGAATTAAAGTAAATTTTTCTTTCTTTCTTTCTTTTTTCTTTCTTTCTTTCTTTCTTTATTTTTCTTTCTTTCTTTCTGTATTTCTTTCTTTCTTTTTTAGTAAATGCTCACTCTGAAAATAATATCATTGTTTTAATGGAGAGATTTTCAAATTGTTTTCTGAAAAGTAAATATTTTAATCTTTGTGGTAGGCATGGTGGGTAGATTTATCTCACATTATTTGATTCTACCATTGTAGAATTCAATAAACCATAGACAGTATGTAAATAAATCTAGTTATCAATTAATTTTTCTTGGGTCAGGTCTTTAGTGTTGTATTGACAAAGTCCACACTGAACCTCAGGTTGTCAAGGACAAATAAGTTTTGTTTTAGTATGTTTTCTGAATTTGCATTAAATACAATTATTTTGGTTTTGTGTGTAAAGATAAATTTTAATAAACACAGGTTCCACAAAAGTCCTACTGCTAAGTCAAACAAAATATTTAATACTCTACACAGAAACTCTGAAACATTTTCAAAGAAATATTTAAAAGCCTAAATAAATATGGTCAGATCCTTGCTCATGAATTAGAAGAGTCAGTGTGGCAAAACTGTTCACTTTCAACAAAGTTACCTGTAGATTCATTTTAGTAGTAAACAAAAATCTCCAGAGTGTGTGTGTGAGTGTGTGTGTGTGTATGTGCTTGTGTCTGTGTGTGTGCTATGTGTTTATGTGTGTGTGTATCTAAATTAGTAAGACGTTTTAAAAATTTTAGCATTGGCATGTTGAATAAGGCAGAAATATTTTTGAGAAGTGAATCATTAGATACCAAAAGTTTTTTTTTTTTTTTCCGATTTTAGAAAAATAGTTTTCAGTGGCTCTGGGTGAGGAACAGTGTGTAGATGCCGAGTGCTCGGTTACATCAGGCAGCAGCCCCTCGAGGTGGTCCGTGGGTCCCCCTGCTGGTGGAAAAGATCCTCCCGGTTCTCCTTCTCCCGCACCACAGAAGACTGCTTCACTGCTCCTGTGGCCACTTCCTCTCCATCGGCGTGGACCAGCACAGTGCGGAAACTTTCGCCCGAGCCCCAGCTGCTCTGGCTCTTCCACACCAGGGTGGCGGGGGGCTGTGGGCCACCCCGGCACCAGCTGCCCACACCGTGACTGTCTGGCCGGCCCGCAGGACGTACTTGGGTGTGAACTTACAGGCGATCTCATCGCCCTCCAGGACCTGCCTCTTAATCCTCCAGTTCCCCAGGGACTGATCCTTGTCTGAGTCCTTCTTGAGCCGCAGGAACCTGCCCTCCAGGTCAGTCTCCTCCGTGCTGACGCTGCAGGTGGCCGAGGCCTGCTGGGCCAGGAGGAAGCTGCTGCTGCTGCTGCCCGAGCCAATGCTGCCCGAGCCAATGCCACTTGAGCCGCTGCCTGGGGGCTCCTCCGCCTCCAGACGCAGCCGCTTGCTTCGGCTTGAACGCCCAGCTCTGGACATGCTGCTGCTGCTGCTGCTCCAGGTGGCCCGTGAGATGGTGACCCGTGAGGAGGGGCTGGGAGCCAGCTTCAGCCTCTCCTCCTCGCCCTCTAGGAGCTTGCGGTAGGCGCTGATCTCCATGTCCAAGGTCAACTGGACGTCCAGCAACTCCTGGTACTCGGCCAGCTGTTGCTGCATCACATCACGCATCTCCATCATCTCCTGCTCCTTGGCGTCCAGCGTCTTCCGGAACTTCTCCCGCTCCTCAGTCCTGGCCCCTTCCAGCTCTCGGATGCGGTCCTCAGCAGCACTGGCCTGCTTCTGGAGGCTGGAGATCTGGTAGCTGGGGGACTCGATCCGCATGCGGGCCTCCTTCAGCTCCTCACCGGCAGCATACCAAAAGTTTTTATGAACACTTTTAAGCTACAGTAATCAAGGCAGCTTTTTATAATACAAAAATATTCACAGAAAATTAGAATTAATCCTGAAACATAGTCACATAGACATGGAAATTGTATTGGAAACAAACCTACTACCGATCAACTTTATATTACACCATGTGTGGAAGTTAAATATACAAATGCAATCGGATGAAATCTGACTACTATTATATATCATACAAAAAAGAGATCAATGCAGAAAATAAATAAATATTTTTGAAGTTTGTAGAGGAGACTCTCTTTTTTTTTTTAAATATTTATTTATTTTTAGTTCTTGGCGGACACAACACCTTTGTTTGTTTGTGGTGCTGAGGATCGAACCCGGGCCGCACGCATGCCAGGCGAGCGCGCTACCGCTTGAGCCACATCCCCAGCCAAACAGAGGAGACTCTCTTATGTTTTTGTCATCTGCGTACATCACTTTCTTAGAGTGTTCTATTTTAAAATCAAGAAGATGATTTCCATAAATTAGATTACATTAAAATTAAAAGTATTCACTAAAATAAACTCCTTTTTTAAAATTGATTCTTAAGACATTTTACTTAAAACCATTTTTTGTATTAGGTACTTTACACAAAGTTTTTTCATGGTATATGTACTCTGATTCCACATAAAAAACAATCCATTAAACAGGGAATACAGGGAATATGTTTCACAAATTTGTCATTTTATTTACTCTCTCTCTCTCTCTCTCTCTCTCTCTCTCTTTCTTCTTCTTCTTCTTTTTCTTCTTCTTCTTCTTCTTCTTCTTCTTCTGCTTCTTCTTCTTCTTCTTCTTCTTCTTCTTCTCTCTTCTTCTTCTTCTTCTTGGTGAACATACCTGAAGGAGTAATAAATAAAATTTTAATGTAACATATTGAGTGAAAACGTGGAATTAAAGTAAATTTTTCTTTCTTTCTTTCTTTTTTCTTTCTTTCTTTCTTTCTTTATTTTTCTTTTCTTTCTTTTCTGTATTTCTTTCTTTCTTTTTTCAGTAAATGCTCACTCTGAAAATAATATCATTGTTTTAATGGAGAGATTTTCAAATTGGTTTTCTGAAAAGTAAATATTTTAATCTTTGTGGTAGGCATGGTGGGTAGATTTATCTCACATTATTTGATTCTACCATTGTAGAATTCAATAAACCATAGACAGTATGTAAATAAATCTAGTTATCAATTATTTTCTTGGGTCAGGTCTTTAGTGTTGTATTGACAAAGTCCACACTGAACCTCAGGTTGTCAAGGACAAATAAGTTTTGTTTTAGTATGTTTTCTGAATTTGCATTAAATACAATTATTTTGGTTTTGTGTGTAAAGATAAATTTTAATAAACACAGGTTCCACAAAAGTCCTACTGCTAAGTCAAACAAAATATTTAATACTCTACACAGAAACTCTGAAACATTTTCAAAGAATATTTAAAAGCCTAAATAAATATGGTCAGATCCTTGCTCATGAATTAGAAGAGTCAGTGTGGCAAAACTGTTCACTTTCAACAAAGTTACCTGTAGATTCATTTTAGTAGTAAACAAAAATCTCCAGAGTGTGTGTGTGAGTGTGTGTGTGTGTATGTGCTTGTGTCTGTGTGTGTGCTATGTGTTTATGTGTGTGTGTATCTAAATTAGTAAGACGTTTTAAAAATTTTAGCATTGGCATGTTGAATAAGGCAGAAATATTTTTGAGAAGTGAATCATTAGATACCAAAAGTTTTTTTTTTTTTTTTTCCGATTTTAGAAAAATAGTTTTCAGTGGCTCTGGGTGAGGAACAGTGTGTAGATGCCGAGTGCTCGGTTACATCAGGCAGCAGCCCCTCGAGGTGGTCCGTGGGTCCCCCTGCTGGTGGAAAAGATCCTCCCGGTTCTCCTTCTCCCGCACCACAGAAGACTGCTTCACTGCTCCTGTGGCCACTTCCTCTCCATCGGCGTGGACCAGCACAGTGCGGAAACTTTCGCCCGAGCCCCAGCTGCTCTGGCTCTTCCACACCAGGGTGGCGGGGGGCTGTGGGCCACCCCGGCACCAGCTGCCCACACCGTGACTGTCTGGCCGGCCCGCAGGACGTACTTGGGTGTGAACTTACAGGCGATCTCATCGCCCTCCAGGACCTGCCTCTTAATCCTCCAGTTCCCCAGGGACTGATCCTTGTCTGAGTCCTTCTTGAGCCGCAGGAACCTGCCCTCCAGGTCAGTCTCCTCCGTGCTGACGCTGCAGGTGGCCGAGGCCTGCTGGGCCAGGAGGAAGCTGCTGCTGCTGCTGCCCGAGCCAATGCTGCCCGAGCCAATGCCACTTGAGCCGCTGCCTGGGGGCTCCTCCGCCTCCAGACACAGCCGCTTGCTTCGGCTTGAACGCCCAGCTCTGGACATGCTGCTGCTGCTGCTCCAGGTGGCCCGTGAGATGGTGACCCGTGAGGAGGGGCTGGGAGCCAGCTTCAGCCTCTCCTCCTCGCCCTCTAGGAGCTTGCGGTAGGCGCTGATCTCCATGTCCAAGGTCAACTGGACGTCCAGCAACTCCTGGTACTCGGCCAGCTGTTGCTGCATCACATCACGCATCTCCATCATCTCCTGCTCCTTGGCGTCCAGCGTCTTCCGGAACTTCTCCCGCTCCTCAGTCCTGGCCCCTTCCAGCTCTCGGGTGCGGTCCTCAGCAGCACTGGCCTGCTTCTGGAGGCTGGAGATCTGGTAGCTGGGGGACTCGATCCGCATGCGGGCCTCCTTCAGCTCCTCACCGGCAGCATACCAAAAGTTTTTATGAACACTTTTTAAGCTACAGTAATCAAGGCAGCTTTTTATAATACAAAAATATTCACAGAAAATTAGAATTAATCCTGAAACATAGTCACATAGACATGGAAATTGTATTGGAAACAAACCTACTACCGATCAACTTTATATTACACCATGTGTGGAAGTTAAATATACAAATGCAATCGGATGAAATCTGACTACTATTATATATCATACAAAAAAGAGATCAATGCAGAAAATAAATAAATATTTTTGAAGTTTGTAGAGGAGACTCTCTTTTTTTTTTAATATTTATTTATTTTTAGTTCTTGGCGGACACAACACCTTTGTTTGTTTGTGGTGCTGAGGATCGAACCCGGGCCGCACGCATGCCAGGCGAGCGCGCTACCGCTTGAGCCACATCCCCAGCCAAACAGAGGAGACTCTCTTAATGTTTTTGTCATCTGCGTACCTCACTTTCTTAGAGTGTTCTATTTTAAAATCAAGAAGATGATTTCCATAAATTAGATTACATTAAAATTAAAAGTATTCACTAAAATAAACTCCTTTTTAAAATTGATTCTTAAGACATTTTACTTAAAACCATTTTTTGTATTAGGTACTTTACACAAAGTTTTTTCATGGTATATGTACTCTGATTCCACATAAAAAACAATCCATTAAACAGGGAATACAGGGAATATGTTTCACAAATTTGTCATTTTATTTACTCTCTCTCTCTCTCTCTCTCTTTCTTCTTCTTCTTCTTCTTTTTCTTCTTCTTCTTCTTCTTCTTCTTCTTCTTCTTCTTCTTCTTCTTCTTCTTCTTCTTCTTCTTCGTGAACATACCTGAAGGAGTAATAAATAAAATTTTAATGTAACATATTGAGTGAAAACGTGGAATTAAAGTAAATTTTTCTTTCTTTCTTTCTTTTTTCTTTCTTTCTTTCTTTCTTTATTTTTCTTTCTTTCTTTCTGTATTTCTTTCTTTCTTTTTCAGTAAATGCTCACTCTGAAAATAATATCATTGTTTTAATGGAGAGATTTTCAAATTGTTTTCTGAAAAGTAAATATTTTAATCTTTGTGGTAGGCATGGTGGGTAGATTTATCTCACATTATTTGATTCTACCATTGTAGAATTCAATAAACCATAGACAGTATGTAAATAAATCTAGTTATCAATTAATTTTTCTTGGGTCAGGTCTTTAGTGTTGTATTGACAAAGTCCACACTGAACCTCAGGTTGTCAAGGACAAATAAGTTTTGTTTTAGTATGTTTTCTGAATTTGCATTAAATACAATTATTTTGGTTTTGTGTGTAAAGATAAATTTTAATAAACACAGGTTCCACAAAAGTCCTACTGCTAAGTCAAACAAAATATTTAATACTCTACACAGAAACTCTGAAACATTTTCAAAGAAATATTTAAAAGCCTAAATAAATATGGTCAGATCCTTGCTCATGAATTAGAATAGTCAGTGTGGCAAAACTGTTCACTTTCAACAAAGTTACCTGTAGATTCATTTTAGTAGTAAACAAAAATCTCCAGAGTGTGTGTGTGAGTGTGTGTGTGTGTATGTGCTTGTGTCTGTGTGTGTGCTATGTGTTTATGTGTGTGTGTATCTAAATTAGTAAGACGTTTTAAAAATTTTAGCATTGGCATGTTGAATAAGGCAGAAATATTTTTGAGAAGTGAATCATTAGATACCAAAAGTTTTTTTTTTTTTCCGATTTTAGAAAAATAGTTTTCAGTGGCTCTGGGTGAGGAACAGTGTGTAGATGCCGAGTGCTCGGTTACATCAGGCAGCAGCCCCTCGAGGTGGTCCGTGGGTCCCCCTGCTGGTGGAAAAGATCCTCCCGGTTCTCCTTCTCCCGCACCACAGAAGACTGCTTCACTGCTCCTGTGGCCACTTCCTCTCCATCGGCGTGGACCAGCACAGTGCGGAAACTTTCGCCCGAGCCCCAGCTGCTCTGGCTCTTCCACACCAGGGTGGCGGGGGGCTGTGGGCCACCCCGGCACCAGCTGCCCACACCGTGACTGTCTGGCCGGCCCGCAGGACGTACTTGGGTGTGAACTTACAGGCGATCTCATCGCCCTCCAGGACCTGCCTCTTAATCCTCCAGTTCCCCAGGGACTGATCCTTGTCTGAGTCCTTCTTGAGCCGCAGGAACCTGCCCTCCAGGTCAGTCTCCTCCGTGCTGACGCTGCAGGTGGCCGAGGCCTGCTGGGCCAGGAGGAAGCTGCTGCTGCTGCTGCCCGAGCCAATGCTGCCCGAGCCAATGCCACTTGAGCCGCTGCCTGGGGGCTCCTCCGCCTCCAGACGCAGCCGCTTGCTTCGGCTTGAACGCCCAGCTCTGGACATGCTGCTGCTGCTGCTGCTCCAGGTGGCCCGTGAGATGGTGACCCGTGAGGAGGGGCTGGGAGCCAGCTTCAGCCTCTCCTCCTCGCCCTCTAGGAGCTTGCGGTAGGCGCTGATCTCCATGTCCAAGGTCAACTGGACGTCCAGCAACTCCTGGTACTCGGCCAGCTGTTGCTGCATCACATCACGCATCTCCATCATCTCCTGCTCCTTGGCGTCCAGCGTCTTCCGGAACTTCTCCCGCTCCTCAGTCCTGGCCCCTTCCAGCTCTCGGATGCGGTCCTCAGCAGCACTGGCCTGCTTCTGGAGGCTGGAGATCTGGTAGCTGGGGGACTCGATCCGCATGCGGGCCTCCTTCAGCTCCTCACCGGCAGCATACCAAAAGTTTTTATGAACACTTTTTAAGCTACAGTAATCAAGGCAGCTTTTTATAATACAAAAATATTCACAGAAAATTAGAATTAATCCTGAAACATAGTCACATAGACATGGAAATTGTATTGGAAACAAACCTACTACCGATCAACTTTATATTACACCATGTGTGGAAGTTAAATATACAAATGCAATCGGATGAAATCTGACTACTATTATATACCATACAAAAAAGAGATCAATGCAGAAAATAAATAAATATTTTTGAAGTTTGTAGAGGAGACTCTCTTTTTTTTTAAATATTTATTTATTTTTAGTTCTTGGCGGACACAACACCTTTGTTTGTTTGTGGTGCTGAGGATCGAACCCGGGCCGCACGCATGCCAGGCGAGCGCGCTACCGCTTGAGCCACATCCCCAGCCAAACAGAGGAGACTCTCTTAATGTTTTTGTCATCTGCGTACCTCACTTTCTTAGAGTGTTCTATTTTAAAATCAAGAAGATGATTTCCATAAATTAGATTACATTAAAATTAAAAGTATTCACTAAAATAAACTCCTTTTTAAAATTGATTCTTAAGACATTTTACTTAAAACCATTTTTTGTATTAGGTACTTTACACAAAGTTTTTTCATGGTATATGTACTCTGATTCCACATAAAAAACAATCCATTAAACAGGGAATACAGGGAATATGTTTCACAAATTTGTCATTTTATTTACTCTCTCTCTCTCTCTCTCTCTCTTTCTTCTTCTTCTTCTTCTTTTTCTTCTTCTTCTTCTTCTTCTTCTTCTTCTTCTTCTTCTTCTTCTTCTTCTTCTGCTTCTTCTTCTTCTGCTTCTTCTTCTTCTTCTTCTTCTTCTTCTTCTTCTTCTTCTTCTTCTTCTTCTTCTTCTTCTTCTTCTTCGTGAACATACCTGAAGGAGTAATAAATAAAATTTTAATGTAACATATTGAGTGAAAACGTGGAATTAAAGTAAATTTTTCTTTCTTTCTTTCTTTTTTCTTTCTTTCTTTCTTTCTTTATTTTTCTTTCTTTCTTTCTGTATTTCTTTCTTTCTTTTTTAGTAAATGCTCACTCTGAAAATAATATCATTGTTTTAATGGAGAGATTTTCAAATTGTTTTCTGAAAAGTAAATATTTTAATCTTTGTGGTAGGCATGGTGGGTAGATTTATC
Organism: Urocitellus parryii; assembly: GCF_045843805.1. Classification (NCBI taxonomy): domain Eukaryota; kingdom Metazoa; phylum Chordata; class Mammalia; order Rodentia; family Sciuridae; genus Urocitellus; species Urocitellus parryii. Next base: position 23,914 of record NW_027553523.1, read on the forward strand.
TCACATTATTTGATTCTACCATTGTAGAATTCAATAAACCATAGACAGTATGTAAATAAATCTAGTTATCAATTAATTTTTCTTGGGTCAGGTCTTTAGTGTTGTATTGACAAAGTCCACACTGAACCTCAGGTTGTCAAGGACAAATAAGTTTTGTTTTAGTATGTTTTCTGAATTTGCATTAAATACAATTATTTTGGTTTTGTGTGTAAAGATAAATTTTAATAAACACAGGTTCCACAAAAGTCCTACTGCTAAGTCAAACAAAATATTTAATACTCTACACAGAAACTCTGAAACATTTTCAAAGAAATATTTAAAAGCCTAAATAAATATGGTCAGATCCTTGCTCATGAATTAGAAGAGTCAGTGTGGCAAAACTGTTCACTTTCAACAAAGTTACCTGTAGATTCATTTTAGTAGTAAACAAAAATCTCCAGAGTGTGTGTGTGAGTGTGTGTGTGTGTATGTGCTTGTGTCTGTGTGTGTGCTATGTGTTTATGTGTGTGTGTATCTAAATTAGTAAGACGTTTTAAAAATTTTAGCATTGGCATGTTGAATAAGGCAGAAATATTTTTGAGAAGTGAATCATTAGATACCAAAAGTTTTTTTTTTTTTCCGATTTTAGAAAAATAGTTTTCAGTGGCTCTGGGTGAGGAACAGTGTGTAGATGCCGAGTGCTCGGTTACATCAGGCAGCAGCCCCTCGAGGTGGTCCGTGGGTCCCCCTGCTGGTGGAAAAGATCCTCCCGGTTCTCCTTCTCCCGCACCACAGAAGACTGCTTCACTGCTCCTGTGGCCACTTCCTCTCCATCGGCGTGGACCAGCACAGTGCGGAAACTTTCGCCCGAGCCCCAGCTGCTCTGGCTCTTCCACACCAGGGTGGCGGGGGGCTGTGGGCCACCCCGGCACCAGCTGCCCACACCGTGACTGTCTGGCCGGCCCGCAGGACGTACTTGGGTGTGAACTTACAGGCGATCTCATCGCCCTCCAGGACCTGCCTCTTAATCCTCCAGTTCCCCAGGGACTGATCCTTGTCTGAGTCCTTCTTGAGCCGCAGGAACCTGCCCTCCAGGTCAGTCTCCTCCGTGCTGACGCTGCAGGTGGCCGAGGCCTGCTGGGCCAGGAGGAAGCTGCTGCTGCTGCTGCCCGAGCCAATGCTGCCCGAGCCAATGCCACTTGAGCCGCTGCCTGGGGGCTCCTCCGCCTCCAGACACAGCCGCTTGCTTCGGCTTGAAAGCCCAGCTCTGGACATGCTGCTGCTGCTGCTCCAGGTGGCCCGTGAGATGGTGACCCGTGAGGAGGGGCTGGGAGCCAGCTTCAGCCTCTCCTCCTCGCCCTCTAGGAGCTTGCGGTAGGCGCTGATCTCCATGTCCAAGGTCAACTGGACGTCCAGCAACTCCTGGTACTCGGCCAGCTGTTGCTGCATCACATCACGCATCTCCATCATCTCCTGCTCCTTGGCGTCCAGCGTCTTCCGGAACTTCTCCCGCTCCTCAGTCCTGGCCCCTTCCAGCTCTCGGATGCGGTCCTCAGCAGCACTGGCCTGCTTCTGGAGGCTGGAGATCTGGTAGCTGGGGGACTCGATCCGCATGCGGGCCTCCTTCAGCTCCTCACCGGCAGCATACCAAAAGTTTTTATGAACACTTTTTAAGCTACAGTAATCAAGGCAGCTTTTTATAATACAAAAATATTCACAGAAAATTAGAATTAATCCTGAAACATAGTCACATAGACATGGAAATTGTATTGGAAACAAACCTACTACCGATCAACTTTATATTACACCATGTGTGGAAGTTAAATATACAAATGCAATCGGATGAAATCTGACTACTATTATATATCATACAAAAAAGAGATCAATGCAGAAAATAAATAAATATTTTTGAAGTTTGTAGAGGAGACTCTCTTTTTTTTTTTAAATATTTATTTATTTTTAGTTCTTGGCGGACACAACACCTTTGTTTGTTTGTGGTGCTGAGGATCGAACCCGGGCCGCACGCATGCCAGGCGAGCGCGCTACCGCTTGAGCCACATCCCCAGCCAAACAGAGGAGACTCTCTTAATGTTTTTGTCATCTGCGTACCTCACTTTCTTAGAGTGTTCTATTTTAAAATCAAGAAGATGATTTCCATAAATTAGATTACATTAAAATTAAAAGTATTCACTAAAATAAACTCCTTTTTAAAATTGATTCTTAAGACATTTTACTTAAAACCATTTTTTGTATTAGGTACTTTACACAAAGTTTTTTCATGGTATATGTACTCTGATTCCACATAAAAAACAATCCATTAAACAGGGAATACAGGGAATATGTTTCACAAATTTGTCATTTTATTTACTCTCTCTCTCTCTCTCTCTCTTTCTTCTTCTTCTTCTTCTTTTTCTTCTTCTTCTTCTTCTTCTTCTTCTTCTTCTTCTTCTTCTTCTTCTTCTTCTTCTTCTTCTTCGTGAACATACCTGAAGGAGTAATAAATAAAATTTTAATGTAACATATTGAGTGAAAACGTGGAATTAAAGTAAATTTTTCTTTCTTTCTTTCTTTTTTCTTTCTTTCTTTCTTTCTTTATTTTTCTTTCTTTCTTTCTGTATTTCTTTCTTTCTTTTTCAGTAAATGCTCACTCTGAAAATAATATCATTGTTTTAATGGAGAGATTTTCAAATTGTTTTCTGAAAAGTAAATATTTTAATCTTTGTGGTAGGCATGGTGGGTAGATTTATCTCACATTATTTGATTCTACCATTGTAGAATTCAATAAACCATAGACAGTATGTAAATAAATCTAGTTATCAATTAATTTTTCTTGGGTCAGGTCTTTAGTGTTGTATTGACAAAGTCCACACTGAACCTCAGGTTGTCAAGGACAAATAAGTTTTGTTTTAGTATGTTTTCTGAATTTGCATTAAATACAATTATTTTGGTTTTGTGTGTAAAGATAAATTTTAATAAACACAGGTTCCACAAAAGTCCTACTGCTAAGTCAAACAAAATATTTAATACTCTACACAGAAACTCTGAAACATTTTCAAAGAAATATTTAAAAGCCTAAATAAATATGGTCAGATCCTTGCTCATGAATTAGAAGAGTCAGTGTGGCAAAACTGTTCACTTTCAACAAAGTTACCTGTAGATTCATTTTAGTAGTAAACAAAAATCTCCAGAGTGTGTGTGTGAGTGTGTGTGTGTGTATGTGCTTGTGTCTGTGTGTGTGCTATGTGTTTATGTGTGTGTGTATCTAAATTAGTAAGACGTTTTAAAAATTTTAGCATTGGCATGTTGAATAAGGCAGAAATATTTTTGAGAAGTGAATCATTAGATACCAAAAGTTTTTTTTTTTTTTCCGATTTTAGAAAAATAGTTTTCAGTGGCTCTGGGTGAGGAACAGTGTGTAGATGCCGAGTGCTCGGTTACATCAGGCAGCAGCCCCTCGAGGTGGTCCGTGGGTCCCCCTGCTGGTGGAAAAGATCCTCCCGGTTCTCCTTCTCCCGCACCACAGAAGACTGCTTCACTGCTCCTGTGGCCACTTCCTCTCCATCGGCGTGGACCAGCACAGTGCGGAAACTTTCGCCCGAGCCCCAGCTGCTCTGGCTCTTCCACACCAGGGTGGCGGGGGGCTGTGGGCCACCCCGGCACCAGCTGCCCACACCGTGACTGTCTGGCCGGCCCGCAGGACGTACTTGGGTGTGAACTTACAGGCGATCTCATCGCCCTCCAGGACCTGCCTCTTAATCCTCCAGTTCCCCAGGGACTGATCCTTGTCTGAGTCCTTCTTGAGCCGCAGGAACCTGCCCTCCAGGTCAGTCTCCTCCGTGCTGACGCTGCAGGTGGCCGAGGCCTGCTGGGCCAGGAGGAAGCTGCTGCTGCTGCTGCCCGAGCCAATGCTGCCCGAGCCAATGCCACTTGAGCCGCTGCCTGGGGGCTCCTCCGCCTCCAGACGCAGCCGCTTGCTTCGGCTTGAACGCCCAGCTCTGGACATGCTGCTGCTGCTGCTGCTCCAGGTGGCCCGTGAGATGGTGACCCGTGAGGAGGGGCTGGGAGCCAGCTTCAGCCTCTCCTCCTCGCCCTCTAGGAGCTTGCGGTAGGCGCTGATCTCCATGTCCAAGGTCAACTGGACGTCCAGCAACTCCTGGTACTCGGCCAGCTGTTGCTGCATCACATCACGCATCTCCATCATCTCCTGCTCCTTGGCGTCCAGCGTCTTCCGGAACTTCTCCCGCTCCTCAGTCCTGGCCCCTTCCAGCTCTCGGATGCGGTCCTCAGCAGCACTGGCCTGCTTCTGGAGGCTGGAGATCTGGTAGCTGGGGGACTCGATCCGCATGCGGGCCTCCTTCAGCTCCTCACCGGCAGCATACCAAAAGTTTTTATGAACACTTTTTAAGCTACAGTAATCAAGGCAGCTTTTTATAATACAAAAATATTCACAGAAAATTAGAATTAATCCTGAAACATAGTCACATAGACATGGAAATTGTATTGGAAACAAACCTACTACCGATCAACTTTATATTACACCATGTGTGGAAGTTAAATATACAAATGCAATCGGATGAAATCTGACTACTATTATATACCATACAAAAAAGAGATCAATGCAGAAAATAAATAAATATTTTTGAAGTTTGTAGAGGAGACTCTCTTTTTTTTTAAATATTTATTTATTTTTAGTTCTTGGCGGACACAACACCTTTGTTTGTTTGTGGTGCTGAGGATCGAACCCGGGCCGCACGCATGCCAGGCGAGCGCGCTACCGCTTGAGCCACATCCCCAGCCAAACAGAGGAGACTCTCTTAATGTTTTTGTCATCTGCGTACCTCACTTTCTTAGAGTGTTCTATTTTAAAATCAAGAAGATGATTTCCATAAATTAGATTACATTAAAATTAAAAGTATTCACTAAAATAAACTCCTTTTTAAAATTGATTCTTAAGACATTTTACTTAAAACCATTTTTTGTATTAGGTACTTTACACAAAGTTTTTTCATGGTATATGTACTCTGATTCCACATAAAAAAACAATCCATTAAACAGGGAATACAGGGAATATGTTTCACAAATTTGTCATTTTATTTACTCTCTCTCTCTCTCTCTCTCTCTCTTTCTTCTTCTTCTTCTTTTTCTTCTTCTTCTTCTTCTTCTTCTTCTTCTTCTTCTTCTTCTTCTTCTTCTTCTTCTTCTTCTTCTTCTTCGTGAACATACCTGAAGGAGTAATAAATAAAATTTTAATGTAACATATTGAGTGAAAACGTGGAATTAAAGTAAATTTTTCTTTCTTTCTTTCTTTTTTCTTTCTTTCTTTCTTTCTTTATTTTTCTTTCTTTCTTTCTGTATTTCTTTCTTTCTTTTTTAGTAAATGCTCACTCTGAAAATAATATCATTGTTTTAATGGAGAGATTTTCAAATTGTTTTCTGAAAAGTAAATATTTTAATCTTTGTGGTAGGCATGGTGGGTAGATTTATCTCACATTATTTGATTCTACCATTGTAGAATTCAATAAACCATAGACAGTATGTAAATAAATCTAGTTATCAATTAATTTTTCTTGGGTCAGGTCTTTAGTGTTGTATTGACAAAGTCCACACTGAACCTCAGGTTGTCAAGGACAAATAAGTTTTGTTTTAGTATGTTTTCTGAATTTGCATTAAATACAATTATTTTGGTTTTGTGTGTAAAGATAAATTTTAATAAACACAGGTTCCACAAAAGTCCTACTGCTAAGTCAAACAAAATATTTAATACTCTACACAGAAACTCTGAAACATTTTCAAAGAAATATTTAAAAGCCTAAATAAATATGGTCAGATCCTTGCTCATGAATTAGAAGAGTCAGTGTGGCAAAACTGTTCACTTTCAACAAAGTTACCTGTAGATTCATTTTAGTAGTAAACAAAAATCTCCAGAGTGTGTGTGTGAGTGTGTGTGTGTGTATGTGCTTGTGTCTGTGTGTGTGCTATGTGTTTATGTGTGTGTGTATCTAAATTAGTAAGACGTTTTAAAAATTTTAGCATTGGCATGTTGAATAAGGCAGAAATATTTTTGAGAAGTGAATCATTAGATACCAAAAGTTTTTTTTTTTTTTCCGATTTTAGAAAAATAGTTTTCAGTGGCTCTGGGTGAGGAACAGTGTGTAGATGCCGAGTGCTCGGTTACATCAGGCAGCAGCCCCTCGAGGTGGTCCGTGGGTCCCCCTGCTGGTGGAAAAGATCCTCCCGGTTTTCCTTCTCCCGCACCACAGAAGACTGCTTCACTGCTCCTGTGGCCACTTCCTCTCCATCGGCGTGGACCAGCACAGTGCGGAAACTTTCGCCCGAGCCCCAGCTGCTCTGGCTCTTCCACACCAGGGTGGCGGGGGGCTGTGGGCCACCCCGGCACCAGCTGCCCACACCGTGACTGTCTGGCCGGCCCGCAGGACGTACTTGGGTGTGAACTTACAGGCGATCTCATCGCCCTCCAGGACCTGCCTCTTAATCCTCCAGTTCCCCAGGGACTGATCCTTGTCTGAGTCCTTCTTGAGCCGCAGGAACCTGCCCTCCAGGTCAGTCTCCTCCGTGCTGACGCTGCAGGTGGCCGAGGCCTGCTGGGCCAGGAGGAAGCTGCTGCTGCTGCTGCCCGAGCCAATGCTGCCCGAGCCAATGCCACTTGAGCCGCTGCCTGGGGGCTCCTCCGCCTCCAGACGCAGCCGCTTGCTTCGGCTTGAACGCCCAGCTCTGGACATGCTGCTGCTGCTGCTGCTCCAGGTGGCCCGTGAGATGGTGACCCGTGAGGAGGGGCTGGGAGCCAGCTTCAGCCTCTCCTCCTCGCCCTCTAGGAGCTTGCGGTAGGCGCTGATCTCCATGTCCAAGGTCAACTGGACGTCCAGCAACTCCTGGTACTCGGCCAGCTGTTGCTGCATCACATCACGCATCTCCATCATCTCCTGCTCCTTGGCGTCCAGCGTCTTCCGGAACTTCTCCCGCTCCTCAGTCCTGGCCCCTTCCAGCTCTCGGATGCGGTCCTCAGCAGCACTGGCCTGCTTCTGGAGGCTGGAGATCTGGTAGCTGGGGGACTCGATCCGCATGCGGGCCTCCTTCAGCTCCTCACCGGCAGCATACCAAAAGTTTTTATGAACACTTTTTAAGCTACAGTAATCAAGGCAGCTTTTTATAATACAAAAATATTCACAGAAAATTAGAATTAATCCTGAAACATAGTCACATAGACATGGAAATTGTATTGGAAACAAACCTACTACCGATCAACTTTATATTACACCATGTGTGGAAGTTAAATATACAAATGCAATCGGATGAAATCTGACTACTATTATATATCATACAAAAAAGAGATCAATGCAGAAAATAAATAAACATTTTTGAAGTTTGTAGAGGAGACTCTCTTTTTTTTTTAAATATTTATTTATTTTTAGTTCTTGGCGGACACAACACCTTTGTTTGTTTGTGGTGCTGAGGATCGAACCCGGGCCGCACGCATGCCAGGCGAGCGCGCTACCGCTTGAGCCACATCCCCAGCCAAACAGAGGAGACTCTCTTAATGTTTTTGTCATCTGCGTACCTCACTTTCTTAGAGTGTTCTATTTTAAAATCAAGAAGATGATTTCCATAAATTAGATTACATTAAAATTAAAAGTATTCACTAAAATAAACTCCTTTTTAAAATTGATTCTTAAGACATTTTACTTAAAACCATTTTTTGTATTAGGTACTTTACACAAAGTTTTTTCATGGTATATGTACTCTGATTCCACATAAAAAAACAATCCATTAAACAGGGAATACAGGGAATATGTTTCACAAATTTGTCATTTTATTTACTCTCTCTCTCTCTCTCTCTCTTTCTTCTTCTTCTTCTTCTTTTTCTTCTTCTTCTTCTTCTTCTTCTTCTTCTTCTTCTTCTTCTTCTGCTTCTTCTTCTTCTGCTTCTTCTTCTTCTTCTTCTTCTTCTTCTTCTTCTTCTTCTTCTTCTTCGTGAACATACCTGAAGGAGTAATAAATAAAATTTTAATGTAACATATTGAGTGAAAACGTGGAATTAAAGTAAATTTTTCTTTCTTTCTTTCTTTTTTCTTTCTTTCTTTCTTTCTTTATTTTTCTTTCTTTCTTTCTGTATTTCTTTCTTTCTTTTTCAGTAAATGCTCACTCTGAAAATAATATCATTGTTTTAATGGAGAGATTTTCAAATTGTTTTCTGAAAAGTAAATATTTTAATCTTTGTGGTAGGCATGGTGGGTAGATTTATCTCACATTATTTGATTCTACCATTGTAGAATTCAATAAACCATAGACAGTATGTAAATAAATCTAGTTATCAATTAATTTTTCTTGGGTCAGGTCTTTAGTGTTGTATTGACAAAGTCCACACTGAACCTCAGGTTGTCAAGGACAAATAAGTTTTGTTTTAGTATGTTTTCTGAATTTGCATTAAATACAATTATTTTGGTTTTGTGTGTAAAGATAAATTTTAATAAACACAGGTTCCACAAAAGTCCTACTGCTAAGTCAAACAAAATATTTAATACTCTACACAGAAACTCTGAAACATTTTCAAAGAAATATTTAAAAGCCTAAATAAATATGGTCAGATCCTTGCTCATGAATTAGAAGAGTCAGTGTGGCAAAACTGTTCACTTTCAACAAAGTTACCTGTAGATTCATTTTAGTAGTAAACAAAAATCTCCAGAGTGTGTGTGTGAGTGTGTGTGTGTGTATGTGCTTGTGTCTGTGTGTGTGCTATGTGTTTATGTGTGTGTGTATCTAAATTAGTAAGACGTTTTAAAAATTTTAGCATTGGCATGTTGAATAAGGCAGAAATATTTTTGAGAAGTGAATCATTAGATACCAAAAGTTTTTTTTTTTTTTTTTTTTTTCCGATTTTAGAAAAATAGTTTTCAGTGGCTCTGGGTGAGGAACAGTGTGTAGATGCCGAGTGCTCGGTTACATCAGGCAGCAGCCCCTCGAGGTGGTCCGTGGGTCCCCCTGCTGGTGGAAAAGATCCTCCCGGTTCTCCTTCTCCCGCACCACAGAAGACTGCTTCACTGCTCCTGTGGCCACTTCCTCTCCATCGGCGTGGACCAGCACAGTGCGGAAACTTTCGCCCGAGCCCCAGCTGCTCTGGCTCTTCCACACCAGGGTGGCGGGGGGCTGTGGGCCACCCCGGCACCAGCTGCCCACACCGTGACTGTCTGGCCGGCCCGCAGGACGTACTTGGGTGTGAACTTACAGGCGATCTCATCGCCCTCCAGGACCTGCCTCTTAATCCTCCAGTTCCCCAGGGACTGATCCTTGTCTGAGTCCTTCTTGAGCCGCAGGAACCTGCCCTCCAGGTCAGTCTCCTCCGTGCTGACGCTGCAGGTGGCCGAGGCCTGCTGGGCCAGGAGGAAGCTGCTGCTGCTGCTGCCCGAGCCAATGCTGCCCGAGCCAATGCCACTTGAGCCGCTGCCTGGGGGCTCCTCCGCCTCCAGACGCAGCCGCTTGCTTCGGCTTGAACGCCCAGCTCTGGACATGCTGCTGCTGCTGCTGCTCCAGGTGGCCCGTGAGATGGTGACCCGTGAGGAGGGGCTGGGAGCCAGCTTCAGCCTCTCCTCCTCGCCCTCTAGGAGCTTGCGGTAGGCGCTGATCTCCATGTCCAAGGTCAACTGGACGTCCAGCAACTCCTGGTACTCGGCCAGCTGTTGCTGCATCACATCACGCATCTCCATCATCTCCTGCTCCTTGGCGTCCAGCGTCTTCCGGAACTTCTCCCGCTCCTCAGTCCTGGCCCCTTCCAGCTCTCGGATGCGGTCCTCAGCAGCACTGGCCTGCTTCTGGAGGCTGGAGATCTGGTAGCTGGGGGACTCGATCCGCATGCGGGCCTCCTTCAGCTCCTCACCGGCAGCATACCAAAAGTTTTTATGAACACTTTTTAAGCTACAGTAATCAAGGCAGCTTTTTATAATACAAAAATATTCACAGAAAATTAGAATTAATCCTGAAACATAGTCACATAGACATGGAAATTGTATTGGAAACAAACCTACTACCGATCAACTTTATATTACACCATGTGTGGAAGTTAAATATACAAATGCAATCGGATGAAATCTGACTACTATTATATACCATACAAAAAAGAGATCAATGCAGAAAATAAATAAATATTTTTGAAGTTTGTAGAGGAGACTCTCTTTTTTTTTAAATATTTATTTATTTTTAGTTCTTGGCGGACACAACACCTTTGTTTGTTTGTGGTGCTGAGGATCGAACCCGGGCCGCACGCATGCCAGGCGAGCGCGCTACCGCTTGAGCCACATCCCCAGCCAAACAGAGGAGACTCTCTTAATGTTTTTGTCATCTGCGTACCTCACTTTCTTAGAGTGTTCTATTTTAAAATCAAGAAGATGATTTCCATAAATTAGATTACATTAAAATTAAAAGTATTCACTAAAATAAACTCCTTTTTAAAATTGATTCTTAAGACATTTTACTTAAAACCATTTTTTGTATTAGGTACTTTACACAAAGTTTTTTCATGGTATATGTACTCTGATTCCACATAAAAAACAATCCATTAAACAGGGAATACAGGGAATATGTTTCACAAATTTGTCATTTTATTTACTCTCTCTCTCTCTCTCTCTCTCTCTTTCTTCTTCTTCTTCTTCTTTTTCTTCTTCTTCTTCTTCTTCTTCTTCTTCTTCTTCTTCTTCTTCTTCTTCTTCTTCTTCTGCTTCTTCTTCTTCTGCTTCTTCTTCTTCTTCTTCTTCTTCTTCTTCTTCTTCTTCTTCTTCTTCTTCTTCTTCTTCGTGAACATACCTGAAGGAGTAATAAATAAAATTTTAATGTAACATATTGAGTGAAAACGTGGAATTAAAGTAAATTTTTCTTTCTTTCTTTCTTTTTTCTTTCTTTCTTTCTTTCTTTATTTTTCTTTCTTTCTTTCTGTATTTCTTTCTTTCTTTTTTAGTAAATGCTCACTCTGAAAATAATATCATTGTTTTAATGGAGAGATTTTCAAATTGTTTTCTGAAAAGTAAATATTTTAATCTTTGTGGTAGGCATGGTGGGTAGATTTATCTCACATTATTTGATTCTACCATTGTAGAATTCAATAAACCATAGACAGTATGTAAATAAATCTAGTTATCAATTAATTTTTCTTGGGTCAGGTCTTTAGTGTTGTATTGACAAAGTCCACACTGAACCTCAGGTTGTCAAGGACAAATAAGTTTTGTTTTAGTATGTTTTCTGAATTTGCATTAAATACAATTATTTTGGTTTTGTGTGTAAAGATAAATTTTAATAAACACAGGTTCCACAAAAGTCCTACTGCTAAGTCAAACAAAATATTTAATACTCTACACAGAAACTCTGAAACATTTTCAAAGAAATATTTAAAAGCCTAAATAAATATGGTCAGATCCTTGCTCATGAATTAGAAGAGTCAGTGTGGCAAAACTGTTCACTTTCAACAAAGTTACCTGTAGATTCATTTTAGTAGTAAACAAAAATCTCCAGAGTGTGTGTGTGAGTGTGTGTGTGTGTATGTGCTTGTGTCTGTGTGTGTGCTATGTGTTTATGTGTGTGTGTATCTAAATTAGTAAGACGTTTTAAAAATTTTAGCATTGGCATGTTGAATAAGGCAGAAATATTTTTGAGAAGTGAATCATTAGATACCAAAAGTTTTTTTTTTTTTTTCCGATTTTAGAAAAATAGTTTTCAGTGGCTCTGGGTGAGGAACAGTGTGTAGATGCCGAGTGCTCGGTTACATCAGGCAGCAGCCCCTCGAGGTGGTCCGTGGGTCCCCCTGCTGGTGGAAAAGATCCTCCCGGTTCTCCTTCTCCCGCACCACAGAAGACTGCTTCACTGCTCCTGTGGCCACTTCCTCTCCATCGGCGTGGACCAGCACAGTGCGGAAACTTTCGCCCGAGCCCCAGCTGCTCTGGCTCTTCCACACCAGGGTGGCGGGGGGCTGTGGGCCACCCCGGCACCAGCTGCCCACACCGTGACTGTCTGGCCGGCCCGCAGGACGTACTTGGGTGTGAACTTACAGGCGATCTCATCGCCCTCCAGGACCTGCCTCTTAATCCTCCAGTTCCCCAGGGACTGATCCTTGTCTGAGTCCTTCTTGAGCCGCAGGAACCTGCCCTCCAGGTCAGTCTCCTCCGTGCTGACGCTGCAGGTGGCCGAGGCCTGCTGGGCCAGGAGGAAGCTGCTGCTGCTGCTGCCCGAGCCAATGCTGCCCGAGCCAATGCCACTTGAGCCGCTGCCTGGGGGCTCCTCCGCCTCCAGACACAGCCGCTTGCTTCGGCTTGAAAGCCCAGCTCTGGACATGCTGCTGCTGCTGCTCCAGGTGGCCCGTGAGATGGTGACCCGTGAGGAGGGGCTGGGAGCCAGCTTCAGCCTCTCCTCCTCGCCCTCTAGGAGCTTGCGGTAGGCGCTGATCTCCATGTCCAAGGTCAACTGGACGTCCAGCAACTCCTGGTACTCGGCCAGCTGTTGCTGCATCACATCACGCATCTCCATCATCTCCTGCTCCTTGGCGTCCAGCGTCTTCCGGAACTTCTCCCGCTCCTCAGTCCTGGCCCCTTCCAGCTCTCGGATGCGGTCCTCAGCAGCACTGGCCTGCTTCTGGAGGCTGGAGATCTGGTAGCTGGGGGACTCGATCCGCATGCGGGCCTCCTTCAGCTCCTCACCGGCAGCATACCAAAAGTTTTTATGAACACTTTTTAAGCTACAGTAATCAAGGCAGCTTTTTATAATACAAAAATATTCACAGAAAATTAGAATTAATCCTGAAACATAGTCACATAGACATGGAAATTGTATTGGAAACAAACCTACTACCGATCAACTTTATATTACACCATGTGTGGAAGTTAAATATACAAATGCAATCGGATGAAATCTGACTACTATTATATATCATACAAAAAAGAGATCAATGCAGAAAATAAATAAATATTTTTGAAGTTTGTAGAGGAGACTCTCTTTTTTTTTTTAAATATTTATTTATTTTTAGTTCTTGGCGGACACAACACCTTTGTTTGTTTGTGGTGCTGAGGATCGAACCCGGGCCGCACGCATGCCAGGCGAGCGCGCTACCGCTTGAGCCACATCCCCAGCCAAACAGAGGAGACTCTCTTAATGTTTTTGTCATCTGCGTACCTCACTTTCTTAGAGTGTTCTATTTTAAAATCAAGAAGATGATTTCCATAAATTAGATTACATTAAAATTAAAAGTATTCACTAAAATAAACTCCTTTTTAAAATTGATTCTTAAGACATTTTACTTAAAACCATTTTTTGTATTAGGTACTTTACACAAAGTTTTTTCATGGTATATGTACTCTGATTCCACATAAA
>NW_027553524.1:0-37223 GCF_045843805.1 Urocitellus parryii
GTTAAACCGTTCCTTTGCAGTAACCGTTTTCATGTTTAGGTTTCACTCTGTTTTCTCCTATATGGATACATGTAGTTGGAACTCTAAATCAAACACGGTTTGTGCTAGCTCTTTGAAACTTGGCACAATAATGTAGTTCCAAGTTCTCTCGCTATGGTTTGTGTGCTATTGAAGTAGAACCAAGCAGAGACTGACGAGAATCCCTTTCATTGAAAGGGGTTGCCAAGCTTCCAAAAAACTACGAGTTTCCTGAAATCTCAGCAAACATTTTTTCACCCAATCTTGATGATACTTCCATTTAATGATCAGTACACCAATCCCACTTGGCTCACCAAATTTCGTTCTTATACGTTAAACTGTTCCTTTGCAGTAACCGTTTTCATGTTTAGGTTTCACTCTGTTTTCTCCTATATGGATACATGTAGTTGGAACTCTAAATCAAACACGGTTTGTGCTAGCTCTTTCAAACTTGGCACAATAATGTAGTTCCAAGTTCTATCGCTATGGTTTGTGTGCTATTGAAGTAGCCCCAAGCAGAGACTGACGAGAATCCCTTTCATTGAAAGGGGTTGCCAAGCTTGCAAAAAACTACGAGTTTCCTGAAATCTCAGCAAACATTTTTTACCCAATCTTGATGATACTCCCATTTAATTATCAGTACATCAATCCCACTTGGCTCACCAAATTTCGTTCTTCTAGGTTTAACCGTTCCTTTGCAGTAACCGTTTTCATGTTTAGGTTTCACTCTGTTTTCTCCTATATGGATACATGTAGTTGGAATTCTACATCAAACACGGTTTGTGCTAGCTCTTTGAAACTTGGCACAATAATGTAGTTCCAAGTTCTATCGCTATGGTTTGTGTGCTATTGAAGTAGCCCCAAGCAGAGACTTAGGAGAATCCCTTTCATTGAAAGGGGTTGCCAAGCTTTCAAAAAACTACGAGTTTCCTGAAATCTCAGCAAACATTTTTTCACCCAATCTTGATGATACTTCAATTTGATGATCAGTACACCAATCCCACTTGGCTCACCAAATTTCGTTCTTCTAGGTTAAACCGTTCCTTTGCAATAACCGTTTTCATGTTTAGGTTTCACTCTGTTTTCTCCTATATGGATACATGTAGTTGGAACTCTAAATCAAACACGGTTTGTGCTAGCTCTTTGAAACTTGGCACAGTAATGTAGTTCCAAGTTCTATCGCTATGGTTTGTGTGCTATTGAAGTAGCCCCAAGCAGAGACTGACGAGAATCCCCTTCATAGAAAGGGGTTGCCAGGCTTCAAAAAACTGCGAGTTTCCTGAAATCTCAGCAAACATTTTTTCACCCAGTCTTGATGATACTTCCATTTAATGATCAGTACACCAATCCCACATGGCTCACCAAATTTCGTTCTTCTATTTTAAACCTTTCCTTTGCAGTAACCGTTTTCATGTTTAGGTTTCACTCTGTTTTCTCCTATATGGATACATGTAGTTGGAACTCTAAATCAAACACGGTTTGTGCTAGCTCTTTGAAACTTGGCACAATAATGTAGTTCCAAGTTCTATCACTATGGTTTGTGTGCTATTGACGTAGCCCAAAGCAGAGACTGACGAGAATCCCTTTCATTGAAAGGCGTTGCCAAGCTTCCAAAAAACTACGAGTTTCCTGAAATTTCAGCAAACATTTTTTCACCCAATCTTGATGATACTTCCAATTAATGATCAGGACACCAATCCCACTTGGCTCACCAAATTTCGTTCTTCTAGGTTAAACCGTTCCTTTGCAGTAACCGTTTACTTCTTTAGAGTTCACTCTGTTTTCTCCTATATGGATACATGTAGTTGGAACTCTAAATCAAACACGGTTTGTGCTAGCTCTTTGAAACTTGGCACAATAATGTAGCTCCAAGTTCTATAGCTATGGTTTGTGTGCTATTGAAGTAGCCCCAAGCAGAGACTGACGAGAATCACTTTCATTGAAAGTGGTTGGAGGCTTCCAAAAAACTGCGAGTTTCCTGAAATCTCAGCAAACATTTTTTCACCCAATCTTGATGATACTTCCATTTAATGATCAGTACACCAATCCCACTTGGCTCACCAAATTTCGTTCTTCTAGGTTAAAACGTTCCATTGCAGTAACCGTTTTCATGTTTAGGTTTCACTCTGTTTTCTCCTATATATATACGTGTAGTTGGAACTCTAAATCAAACACGGTTTGTGCTAGCTCTTTGAAACTTGGCACAATAATGTAGTTAAAAGTTCTGTCGCTATGATTTGTGTGCTTTTGAAGTAGCCCCAAGCAGAGACTGACGAGAATCCCTTTCATTGAAAGGGGTTATCAAGCTTCCAAAAAACTACGAGTTTTCTGAAATCTCAGCAAACATTTTTTCACCCAATCTTGATGATACTTGCAGGTAGTGATCAGTACACCAATCCCACTTGCCTCACCAAATTTCGTTCTTCTAGGTTAAACCGTTCCTTTGCAGTAACCGTTTTCATGTTTAGGTTTCACTCTGTTTTCTCCTATATGGATGCATGTAGTTGGAACTCTAAATCAAACACGGTTTGTGCTAGCTCTTTGAAACTTGGCACAATAATGTAGTTCCAAGTTCTCTCACTATGGTTTGTGTGCTATTGAAGTAGAACCAAGCAGAGACTGACGAGAATCCCTTTCATTGAAAGGGGTTGCCAAGCTTCCAAAAAACTACAAGTTTCCTGAAATCTCAGCAAACAATTTTTCACCCAATCTTGATGATACTTGCAGGTAGTGATCAGTACACGAATCCCACTTGGCTCACTAAATTTCGTTCTTCTAGGTTAAAACGTTCCTTTGCAGTAACCGTTTTCATGTTTAGGTTTCACTCTGTTTTCTCCTATATGGATACATGTAGTTGGAACTCTAAATCATACAAGGTTTGTGCTAGCTCTTTCAAACTTGGCACAATAATGTAGTTCCAAGTTCTATCGCTATGGTTTGTGTGCTATTGAAGTAGCCCAAAGCAGAGACTGTCGAGAATCCCTTTCATTGAAAGGGGTTGCCAAGCTTCCAAAAAACTACGAGTTTCCTGAAATTTCAGCAAACATTTTTTCACCCAATCTTGATGATACTTCCATTTAATGATCAGTACACCAATCCACCTTGGCTCACCAAATTTCGTTCTTCTAGGTTAAACCGTTCCTTTGCAGTAACCGTTTTCATGTTTAGGTTTCACTCTGTTTTCTCCTATATGGATACATGTAGTTGGAACTCTAAATCAAACACGGTTTGTGCTAGCTCTTTGAAACTTGGCCCAATAATGTAGTTCCAAGTTCTATACCTATGGTTTGTGTTCTATTGAAGTAGCCCCAAGCAGAGAATGACGAGAATCCCTTTCATTGAAAGGGGTTGCCAGGCTTCCAAAAAACTGCGAGTTTCCTGAAATCTCAGCAAACATTTTTTCACCCAATCTTGATGATACTTGCAGGTAGTGATCAGTACACGAATCCCACTTGGCTCACCAAATTTCGTTCTTCTCAGTTAAACCGTTCCGTTGCAGTAACCGTTTTCATGTTTAGGTTTCACTCTGTTTTCTCCTATATGGATACATGTAGTTGGAACTCTAAATCAAACACGGTTTGTGCTAGCTCTTTGAAACTTGGCACAATAATGTAGTTCCAAGTTCTATCGCTATGGTTTGTGTGCTATTGAAGTAGCCCCAAGCAGAGACTGACGAGAATCCCTTTCATTGAAAGGGGTTGCCAAGCTTCCAAAAAACTACGAGTTTCCTGAAATCTCAGCAAATATTTTTTCACCCAATCTTGATGATACTTGCAGGTAGTTATCTGTACACGAATCTCACTTGGCTCACCAAATTTCGTTCTTCTAGGTTAAACCATTCCTTTGCAGTAACCATTTTCTTGTTTAGATTTCACTCTGTTTTCTCCTATATGGATACGTGTAGTTGGAACTCTAAATCAAACACGGTTTGTGCTAGCTGTTTGAAACCTGGCACAATAATGTAGTTCCAAGTTCTATAGCTATGGTTTGTGTTCTATTGAAGTAGCCCCAAGCAGAGACTGACGAGAATCCCTTTCATTGAAAGGGGTTGCCAAGCTTCCAAAAAACTGCGAGTTTCCTGAAATCTCAGCAAACATTTTTTCACCCAATCTTGATGATACTTGCAGGTAGTGATCAGTACACGAATTCCACTTGGCTCACCAAATTTCGTTCTTCTAGGTTAAACCGTTCCTTTGCAGTAACTGTTTTCATGTTTAGATTTCACTCTGTTTTCTCCTAATGGATACATGTAATTGGAACTCTAAATCAAACACGGTTTGTGCTAGCTCTTTGAAACTTGGCACAATAATGTAGTTCCAAGATCTCCCGCTATGGTTTGTGTGGTATTGAAGTAGCCCCAAGCAGAGACTGACGAGAATCCCTTTCATTGAAAGGGGTTGCCAAGCTTCCAAAAAACTACGAGTTTCCTGAAATCTCAGCAAACAATTTTTCACCCAATCTTGATGATACTTGCAGGTAGTGACCAGTACACGAATACCACTTGGCTCACTAAATATCGTTCTTCTAGGTTAAAACGTTCCTTTGCAGTAACCGTTTTCAAGTTTAGGTTTCAGTCTGTTTTCTCCTATATGGATACATGTAGTTGGAACTCTAAATCAAACACGGGTTGTAGTAGCTCTTTGAAACTTGGCACAATAATGTAGTTCCAAGTTCTATCGCTATGGTTTGTGTGCTATTGAAGTAGCCCCAAGCAGAGACTGACGAGAATCCCTTTCATTGAAACGGGTTGCCAAGCTTCCAAAAAACTACGAGTTTCCTGAAATCTCAGCAAATATTTTTTCACCCAATCTTGATGATACTTGCAGGTAGTGATCAGTATACGAATCTCACTTGGCTCACTAAATTCCGTTCTTCTAGGTTAAACCGTTCCTTTGCAGTAACCGTTTTCATGTTTAGGTTTCACTCTGTTTTCTCCTATATGGATACATGTAGTTGGAACTCTAAATCAAACACGGTTTGTGCTAGCTCTTTGAAACTTGGCACAATAATGTAGTTCCAAGTTCTATCGCCATGGTTTGTGTGCTATTGAAGTAGCCCCAAGCAGAGACTGACGAGAATCCCTTTCATTGAAAGGGGTTGCCAAGCTTCCAAAAAACTACAAGTTTCCTGAAATCTCAGCAAACATTTTTTCACCCAATCTTGATGATACTTCCATTTAATGATCAGTACACCTATCCACTTGACTCACCAAATTTCGTTCTTCTAGGTTAAAACGTTCCTTTGCAGTAACCGTTTTCATGTTTAGGTTTCATTCTGTTTTCTCCTATATGGATACATGTAGTTGGAACTCTAAATCAAACACGGTTTGTGCTAGCTCTTTGCAACTTGGCACAATAATGTAGTTCTAAGTTCTATCGCTATGGTTTGTGTGCTATTGAAGTAGCCCCAAGCAGAGACTGACGAGAATCCCTTTCATTGAAAGGGGTTGCCAAGCTTGCAAAAAACTACGAGTTTCCTGAAATCTCAGCAAACATTTTTTCACCCAATCTTGATAATACTTGCAGGTAGTGATCAGTACAGGAATCTCACTTGGCTCACCAAATTTCGTTCTTCTAGGTTAAACCGTTCCTTTGCAGTAACTGTTTTCATGTTTAGGTTTCACTCTGTTTTCTCCTATATGGATACATGTAGTTGGAACTCTAAATCAAACACGGTTTGTGCTACCTCTTTGAAACTTGGCACAATAATGTAGTTCCAAGTTCTATCGCTATGGTTTGTGTGCTATTGAAGTAGCCCCAAGCAGAGACTGACGAGAATCCCTTTCATAGAAAGGGGTTGCCAGGCTTCCAAAAAACTGCGAGTTTCCTGAAATCTCAGCAAACATTTTTTCACCCAGTCTTGATGATACTTCCATTTAATGATCAGTACACCAATCCCACTTGGCTCACCAAATTTCGTTCTTCTAGGTTAAACCGTTCCTTTGCAGTAACCGTTTTCATGTTTAGGTTTCACTCTGTTTTCTCCTATATGGATACATGTAGTTGGAACTCTAAATCAAACACGGTTTGTGCTGTCTCTTTGCAACGTGGCACAATAATGTAGTTCCAAGTTCTATCGCTATGGTTTGTGTGCTATTGAAGTAGCCCCAAGCAGAGACTGACGAGAATCCCTTTCATTGATAGGGGTTGCCAAGCTTCCAAAAAACTACGAGTTTCCTGAAATCTCAGCAAACATTTTTTCACCCAATCTTGATGATACTTCCATTTAATGATCAGTACACCTATCCCACTTGACTCACCAAATTTCGTTCTTCTAGGTTAAAACGTTCCTTTGCAGTAACCGTTTTCATATTTAGGTTTCACTCTGTTTTCTTCTATATGGATACATGTAGTTGGAACTCTAAATCAAACACGGTTTGTGCTAGCTCTTTGAAACTTGGCACAATAATGTAGTTCCAAGTTCTATCGCTATGGTTTGTGTGCTATTGAAGTAGCCCCAATCAGAGACTGACGAGAATCCCTTTCAATGAAAGGGGTTGCCAAGCTTCCAAAAAACTACGAGTTTCCTGAAATCTCAGCAAACATTTTTTCACCCAATCTTGATGATACTTCTATTTAATGATCAGTACACCAATCCCACTTGGCTCACCAAATTTCGTTCTTCTAGGTTAAACCGTTCCTTTGCAGTAACCGTTTTCATGTTTAGGTTTCACTCTGTTTTCTCCTATATGGATACATGTAGTTGGAACTCTAAATCAAACACGGTTTGTGCTAGCTCTTTGAAACTTGGCACAATAATGTAGTTCCAAGTTCTATCGCTATGGTTTGTGTGCTATTGAAGGACCCCCAAGCAGAGACTGACGAGAATCCCTTTCATAGAAAGGGGTTGCCAGGCTTCCAAAAAGCTGCGAGTTTCCTGAAATCTCAGCAAACATTTTTTCAACCAGTCTTGATGATACTTCCATTTAATGATCAGTACACCAATCCCACTTGGCTCACCAAATTTCGTTCTTCTAGGTTAAACCGTTCCTTTGCAGTAACCGTTTTCATGTTTAGGTTTCACTCTGTTTTCTCCTATATGGATACATGTAGTTGGAACTCTAAATCAAACACGGTTTGTGCTAGCTCTTTGAAACTTGGCACAATAATGTAGTTTTAAGTTCTATCGCTAGGGTTTGTGTGCTATTGAAGTAGCCACAAGCAGAGACTGACGAGAATCCCTTTCATTGAAAGGGGTTGCCAAGCTTCCAAAAAACTACGAGTTTCCAGAAATCTCAGCAAACATTTTTTCACCCAATCTTGATAATACTTGCAGGTAGTGATCAGTACACGAATCTCACTTGGCTCACCAAATTTCGTTATTCTAGGTTAAACCGTTCCTTTGCAGTAACTGTTTTCATGTTTAGGTTTCACTCTGTTTTCTCCTATATGGATACATGTAGTTGGAACTCTAAATCAAACACGGTTTGCGCTAGCTCTTTGAAACTTGGCACAATAATGTAGTTCCAAGTTCTATCGCTATGGATTGTGTGCTATTGAAGTAGCCCCAAGCAGAGACTTATGAGAATCCCTTTCATTGAAAGGGGTTGCCAAGCTTCCAAAACACTACGAGTTTCCTGAAATCTCAGCAAACATTTTTTCACCCAATCTTGATGATACTTCTATTTAATGATCAGTACACCCATACCACTTGGCTCACCAAATTTCGTTCTGCTAGGTTAAACCGTTCCTTTGCAGTAACCGTTTTCATGTTTAGGTTTCACTCTGTTTTCTCCTATATGGATACATGTAGTTGGAACT
This sequence comes from Urocitellus parryii, assembly GCF_045843805.1. Taxonomy (NCBI): domain Eukaryota; kingdom Metazoa; phylum Chordata; class Mammalia; order Rodentia; family Sciuridae; genus Urocitellus; species Urocitellus parryii. The sequence continues at coordinate 7,779 of NW_027553524.1, forward strand.
CTAAATCAAACACGGTTTGTGCTAGCTCTTTGAAACTTGGCACAATAATGTAGTTCCAAGTTCTATTGCTATGGTTTGTGTGCTATTGAAGTAGCCCCAAGCAGAGACTGACGAGAATCCCTTTCATTGAAAGGGGTTGCCAAGCTTCCAAAAAACTACGAGTTTCCTGAAATCTCAGCAAACATTTTTTCACCCAATCTTGATGATACTTCTATTTAATGATCAGTACACCCATCCCACTTGGCTCATCAAATTTCGTTCTTCTAGGTTAAACCGTTCCTTTGCAGTAACCGTTTTCATGTTTAGGTTTCACTCTGTTTTCTCCTATATGGATACATGTAGTTGGAACTCTAAATCAAACACGGTTTGTGCTAGCTCTTTGAAACTTGGCACAATAATGTAGTTCCAAGTTCTATCGCTATGGTTTGTGTGCTATTGAAGTAGCCCCAAGCAGAGACTGACGAGAATCCCTTTCATTGAAAGGGGTTGCCAAGCTTCCAAAAAACTGCGAGTTTCCTGAAATCTCAGCAAACATTTTTTCACCCAATCTTTATGATACTTGCAGGTTGTGATCATTACACGAATCTCATTTGGCTCACTAAATTTCGTTCTTCTAGGTTTAACCGTTCCTTTGCAGTAACCGTTTTCATGTTTAGGTTTCACTCTGTTTTCTCCTATATGGATACATGTAGTTGGAACTCTAAATCAAACACGGTTTGTGCTAGCTCTTTGAAACTTGGCACAATAATGTAGTTCCAAGTTCTATCGCTATGGTTCGTGTGCTATTGAAGTTGCCCCAAGCAGAGACTGACGAGAATCCCTTTCATTGAAAGGGGTTGCCAAGCTTCCAAAAAACTACGAGTTTCCTGAAATCTCAGCAAACATTTTTTCACCCAATCTTGATGATACTTCCATTTAATGATCAGTACACCAATCCCACTTGGCTCACCAAATTTCGTTCTTCTAGGTTAAACCGTTCCTTTGCAGTAACCGTTTTCATGTTTAGGTTTCACTCTGTTTTCTCCTATATGGATACATGTAGTTGGAACTCTAAATCAAACACGGTTTGTGCTAGCTCTTTGAAACTTGGCACAATAATGTAGTTCCAAGTTCTATCGCTATGGTTTGTGTGCTATTGAAGTAGCCCCAAGCAGAGACTGACGAGAATCCCTTTCATTGAAAGGGGTTGCCAAGCTTCCAAAAAACTACGAGTTTCCTGAAATATCAGCAAACATTTTTTCACCCAATCTTGATGATACTTCCATTTAATGATCAGTACACCAATCCCACTTGGCTCACCAAATTTCGTTCTTCTAAGTTAAACCGTTCCTTTGCAGTAACCGTTTTCATATTTAGGTTTCACTCTGTTTTCTCCTATATGGATACATGTAGTTGGAACTCTAAATCAAACACGGTTTGTGCTAGCTCTTTGAAACTTGGCACAATAATGTAGTTCCAAGTTCTATCGCTATGGTTTGTGTGCTATTGAAGTAGCCCCAATCAGAGACTGACGAGAATCCCTTTCAATGAAAGGGGTTGCCAAGCTTCCAAAAAACTACGAGTTTCCTGAAATCTCAGCAAACATTTTTTCACCCAATCTTGATGATACTTCTATTTAATGATCAGTACACGAATCCCACTTGGCTCACCAAATTTCGTTCTTCTAGGTTAAACCGTTCCTTTGCAGTAACCGTTTTCATGTTTAGGTTTCACTCTGTTTTCTCCTATATGGATACATGTAGTTGGAACTCTAAATCAAACACGGTTTGTGCTAGCTCTTTGAAACTTGGCACAATAATGTAGTTCCAAGTTCTATCGCTATGGTTTGTGTGCTATTGAAGTAGCCCCAAGCAGAGACTGACGAGAATCCCTTTCATTGAAAGTGGTTGCCAAGCTTCCAAAAAACTGCGAGTTTCCTGAAATCTCAGCAAACATTTTTTCACCCAATCTTTATGATACTTGCAGGTTGTGATCAGTACACGAATCTCACTTGGCTCACCAAATTTCGTTCTTCTAGGTTACACCGTTCCTTTGCAGTAACCGTTTTCATGTTTAGGTTTCACTCTGTTTTCTCCTATATGGATACATGTAGTTGGAACTCTAAATCAAACACGGTTTGTGCTAGCTCTTTGAAACTTGGCACAATAATACAGTTCCAAGTTCTATCCCTAGGGTTTGTGTGCTATTGATGTAGCCCCAAGCAGAGACTGACGAGAATCCCTTTCATTGAAAGGGGTTGCCAAGCTTCCAAAAAACTACGAGTTTCCTGAAATCTCAGCAAACATTTTTTCACCCAATCTTGATGATACTTCCATTTAATGATCAGTACACGAATCCCACTTGGCTCACCAAATTTCGTTCTTCTAAGTTAAACCGTTCCTTTGCAGTAACCGTTTTCATATTTAGGTTTCACTCTGTTTTCTCCTATATGGATACATGTAGTTGGAACTCTAAATCAAACACGGTTTGTGCTAGCTCTTTGAAACTTGGCACAATAATGTAGTTCCAATTTCTATCGCTATGGTTTGTGTGCTATTGAAGTAGCCCCAATCAGAGACTGACGAGAATCCCTTTCAATGAAAGGGGTTGCCAAGCTTCCAAAAAACTGCGAGTTTCCTGAAATCTCAGCAAACATTTTTTCACCCAATTTTGATGATACTTCTATTTAATGATCAGTACACCAATCTCACTTGGCTCACCAAATTTCGTTCTTCTAGGTTAAACCGTTCCTTTGCAGTAACCGTTTTCATGTTTAGGTTTCACTCTGTTTTCTCCTATATGGATACATGTAGTTGGAACTCTAAATCAAACACGGTTTGTGCTAGCTCTTTGAAACTTGGCACAATAATGTAGTTCCAAGTTCTATCGCTATGGTTTGTGTGCTATTGAAGTAGCCCCAAGCAGAGACTGACGAGAATCCCTTTCATTGAAAGGGGTTGCCAAGCTTCCAAAAATCTACGAGTTTCCTGAAATCTCAGCAAACATTTTTTCACCCAATCTTGATGATACTTCTATTTAAAGATCAGTACACCAATCCCACTTGGCTCACCAAATTTCGTTCTTCTACGTTCAACCGTTCCTTTGCAGTAACCGTTTTCATGTTTAGGTTTCACTCTGTTTTCTCCTATATGGATACATGTAGTTGGAACTCTAAATCAAACACGGTTTGTGCTAGCTCTTTGAAACTTGGCACAATAATGTAGTTCCAAGTTCTATCGCTATGGTTTGTGTGCTATTGAAGTATCCCCAAGCAGAGACTGACGAGAATCCCTTTCAATGAAAGGGGATGCCAAGCTTCCAAAAAACTACGAGTTTCCTGAAATCTCAGCAGACATTTTTTCACCCAATCTTGATGATACTTCCATTTAAAGATCAGTACACCAATCCCACTTGGCTCACCAAATTTCGTTTCTTCTAGGTTAAACCGTTCCTTTGCAGTAACCGTTTTCATGTTTAGGTTTCACTCTGTTTTCTCCTATATGGATACATGTAGTTGGAACTCTAAATCAAACACGGTTTGTGCTAGCTCTTTGAAACTTGGCACAATAATGTAGTTCCAAGTTCTATCGCTATGGTTTGTGTGCTATTGAAGTAGCCCCAAGCAGAGACTGACAAGAATCCCTTTCATTGAAAGGGGTTGCCAAGCTTCCAAAAAACTGCGAGTTTCCTGAAATCTCAGCAAACATTTTTTCACTCAATCTTGATGATACTTGCAGGTAGTGATCAGTACACGAATCCCACTTGGCTCACCAAATTTCGTTCTTCTAGGTTAAACCTTTCCTTTGCAGTAACTATTTTCATGTTTAGGTTTCACTCTGTTTTCTCCTATATGGATACATGTAGTTGGAACTCTAAATCAAACACGGTTTGTGCTAGCTCTTTGAAACTTGGCACAATAATGTAGTTCCAAGTTCTATCGCTATGGTTTGTGTGCTACTGAAGTAGCCCCAAGCAGAGACTGACGAGAATCCCTTTCATAGAAAGGGGTTGCCAGGCTTAAAAAAACTGCGAGTTTCCTGAAATCTCAGCAGACATTTTTTCACCCAATCTTGATGATACTTCCATTTAATGATCAGTACACCAATCCCACTTGGCTCACCAAATTTCGTTCTTCTAGGGTAAACCGTTCCTTTGCAGTAATCGTTTTCATATTTAGGTTTCACTCTGTTTTCTCCTATATAGATACATGTAGTTGGAACTCTAAATCAAACATGATTTGTGCTAGCTCTTTGAAACTTGGCACAATAATATAGTTCCAAGTTCTATCGCTATGGTTTGTGTGCTATTGAAGTAGCCCCAAGCAGAGAATGACGAGAATCCCTTTCATTGAAAGGGGTTGCCAAGCTTCCAAAAAACTACGAGTTTCCTGAAATCTCAGCAAACATTTTTTCACCCAATCTTGATGATACTTCCATTTAATGATCAGTACACCAATCCCACTTGGCACACCAAATTTCTTTCTTCTAGGTTAAACCGTTCCTTTGCAGTAACCGTTTTCATGTTTAGGTTTCACTCTGTTTTCTCCTATATGGATACATGTAGTTGGAACTCTAAATCAAACACGGTTTGTGCTAGCTCTTTGAAACTTGGCACAATAATGTAGTTCCAAGTTCTATCGCTATGGTTCGTGTGCTATTGAAGTAGCCCCAAGCAGAGACTGACGAGAATCCCTTTCATTGAAAGGGGTTGCCAAGCTTCCAAAAATCTACGAGTTTCCTGAAATCTCAGCAAACATTTTTTCACCCAATCTTGATGATACTTCTATTTAAAGATCAGTACACCAATCCCACTTGGCTCACCAAATTTCGTTCTTCTACGTTAAACCGTTCCTTTGCAGTAACCGTTTTCATGTTTAGGTTTCACTCTGTTTTCTCCTATATGGATACATGTAGTTGGAACTCTAAATCAAACACGGTTTGTGCTAGCTCTTTGAAACTTGGCACAATAATGTAGTTCCAAGTTCTATCGCTATGGTTTGTGTGCTATTGAAGTATCCCCAAGCAGAGACTGACGAGAATCCCTTTCAATGAAAGGGGATGCCAAGCTTCCAAAAAACTACGAGTTTCCTGAAATCTCAGCAGACATTTTTTCACCCAATCTTGATGATACTTCCATTTAAAGATCAGTACACCAATCCCACTTGGCTCACCAAATTTCGTTCTTCTAGGTTAAACCGTTCCTTTGCAGTAACCGTTTTCATGTTTAGGTTTCACTCTGTTTTCTCCTATATGGATACATGTAGTTGGAACTCTAAATCAAACACGGTTTGTGCTAGCTCTTTGAAACTTGGCACAATAATGTAGTTCCAAGTTCTATCGCTATGGTTTGTGTGCTATTGAAGTAGCCCCAAGCAGAGACTGACAAGAATCCCTTTCATTGAAAGGGGTTGCCAAGCTTCCAAAAAACTGCGAGTTTCCTGAAATCTCAGCAAACATTTTTTCACTCAATCTTGATGATACTTGCAGGTAGTGATCAGTACACGAATCCCACTTGGCTCACCAAATTTCGTTCTTCTAGGTTAAACCTTTCCTTTGCAGTAACCGTTTTCATGTTTAGGTTTCACTCTGTTTTCTCCTATATGGATACATGTAGTTGGAACTCTAAATCAAACACGGTTTGTGCTAGCTCTTTGAAACTTGGCACAATAATGTAGTTCCAAGTTCTATCGCTATGGTTTGTGTGCTATTGAAGTAGCCCCAAGCAGAGACTGACGAGAATCCCTTTCATTGAAAGGGGTTGCCAAGCTTCCAAAAATCTACGAGTTTCCTGAAATCTCAGCAAACATTTTTTCACCCAATCTTGATGATACTTCTATTTAAAGATCAGTACACCAATCCCACTTGGCTCACCAAATTTCCTTCTTCTAGGTTAAACCGTTCCTTTTCAGTAACCGTTTTCATGTTTAGGTTTCACTCTGTTTTCTCCTATATGGATACATGTAGTTGGAACTCTAAATCAAACACGGTTTGTGCTAGCTCTTTGAAACTTAGCACAATAATGTAGTTCCAAGTTCTATCGCTATGGTTTGTGTGCTATTGAAGTAGCCCCAAGCAGAGACTGACGAGAATCCTTTCAATGAAAGGGGTTGCCAAGCTTCCAAAAAACTACGAGTTTCCTGAAATCTCAGCAAACATTTTTTCACCCAATCTTGATGATACTTCTATTTAATGATCAGTACACCCATCCCACTTGGCTCACCAAATTTCGTTCTTCTAGGTTAAACTGTTCCTTTTCAGTAACCGTTTTCATGTTTAGGTTTCACTCTGTTTTCTCCTATATGGATACATGTAGTTGTAACTCTAAATCAAACACGGTTTGTGCTAGCTCTTTGAAACTTGGCACAATAATGTAGTTCCAAGTTCCATCGCTATGGTTTGTGTGCTATTGAAGTAGCCCCAAGCAGAGACTGACGAGAATCCCTTTAATTGAAAGGGGTTGCCAAGCTTCCAAAAAACTGCGAGTTTCCTGAAATCTCAGCATACATTTTTTCACCCAATCTTTATGATACTTGCAGGTTGTGATCAGTACACGAATCTCACTTGGCTCACTAAATTTCGTTCTTCTAGGTTTAACCGTTCCTTTGCAGTAACCGTTTTCATGTTTAGGTTTCACTCTGTTTTCTCCTATATGGATACATGTACTTGGAACTCTAAATCAAACACGGTTTGTGGTAGCTTTTTGAAACTTGGCACAATAATGTAGTTCCAAGTTCTATCGCTATGGTTTGTGTGCTATTGAAGTAGCCCCAAGCAGAGACTGACGAGAATCCCTTTCATTGAAAGGGGTTGCCAAGCTTCCAAAAATCTACGAGTTTCCTGAAATCTCAGCAAACACTTTTTCACCCAATCTTGATGATACTTCTATTTAAAGATCAGTACACCAATCCCACTTGGCTCACCAAATTTCGTTCTTCTACGTTAAACCGTTCCTTTGCAGTAACCGTTTTCATGTTTAGGTTTCACTCTGTTTTCTCCTATATGGATACATGTAGTTGGAACTCTAAATCAAACACGGTTTGTGCTAGCTCTTTGAAACTTGGCACAATAATGTAGTTCCAAGTTCTATCGCTATGGTTTGTGTGCTATTGAAGTATCCCCAAGCAGAGACTGACGAGAATCCCTTTCAATGAAAGGAGATGCCAAGCTTCCAAAAAAACTACGAGTTTCCTGAAATCTCAGCAGACATTTTTTCACCCAATCTTGATGATACTTCCATTTAAAGATCAGTACACCAATCCCACTTGGCTCACCAAATTTCGTTCTTCTAGGTTAAACCGTTCCTTTGCAGTAACCGTTTTCATGTTTAGGTTTCACTCTGTTTTCTCCTATATGGATACATGTAGTTGGAACTCTAAATCAAACACGGTTTGTGCTAGCTCTTTGAAACTTGGCACAATAATGTAGTTCCAAGTTCTATCGCTATGGTTTGTGTGCTATTGAAGTAGCCCCAAGCAGAGACTGACAAGAATCCCTTTCATTGAAAGGGGTTGCCAAGCTTCCAAAAAACTGCGAGTTTCCTGAAATCTCAGCAAACATTTTTTCACTCAATCTTGATGATACTTGCAGGTAGTGATCAGTACACGAATCCCACTTGGCTCACCAAATTTCGTTCTTCTAGGTTAAACCTTTCCTTTGCAGTAACTGTTTTCATGTTTAGGTTTCACTCTGTTTTCTCCTATATGGATACATGTAGTTGGAACTCTAAATCAAACACGGTTTGTGCTAGCTCTTTGAAACTTGGCACAATAATGTAGTTCCAAGTTCTATCGCTATGGTTTGTGTGCTATTGAAGTAGCCCCAAGCAGAGACTGACGAGAATCCCTTTCATTGAAAGGGGTTGCCAAGCTTCCAAAAATCTACGAGTTTCCTGAAATCTCAGCAAACATTTTTTCACCCAATCTTGATGATACTTCTATTTAAAGATCAGTACACCAATCCCACTTGGCCTCACCAAATTTCGTTCTTCTACGTTAAACCGTTTCTTTGCAGTAACCGTTTTCATGTTTAGGTTTCACTCTGTTTTCTCCTATATGGATACATGTAGTTGGAACTCTAAATCAAACACGGTTTGTGCTAGCTCTTTGAACTTAGCACAATAATGCAGTTCCAAGTTCTATCGCTATGGTTTGTGTGCTATTGAAGTAGCCCCAAGCAGAGCTGACCAGAATCCTTTCATTGAAAGGGGTTGCCAAGCTTCCAAAAAACTACGAGTTTCCTGAAATCTCAGCAAACATTTTTTCACCCAATCTTGATGATACTTCTATTTAATGATCAGTACACCCATCCCACTTGGCTCACCAAATTTCGTTCTTCTAGGTTAAACCGTTCCTTTTCAGTAACCGTTTTCATGTTTAGGTTTCACTCTGTTTTCTCCTATATGGATACATGTAGTTGGAACTCTAAATCAAACACGGTTTGTGCTAGCTCTTTGAAACTTGGCACAATAATGTAGTTCCAAGTTCTATCGCTATGGTTTGTGTGCTATTGAAGTAGCCCCAAGCAGAGACTGACGAGAATCCCTTTCATAGAAAGGGGTTGCCAGGCTTCAAAAAACTGCGAGTTTCCTGAAATCTCAGCAGACATTTTTTCACCCAATCTTGATGATACTTCCATTTAATGATCAGTACACCAATCACACTTGGCTCACCAAATTTCGTTCTTCTAGGGTAAACCGTTCCTTTGCAGTAATCGTTTTCATATTTAGGTTTCACTCTGTTTTCTCCTATATAGATACATGTAGTTGGAACTCTAAATCAAACACGATTTGTGCTAGCTCTTTGAAACTTGGCACAATTATATAGTTCCAAGTTCTATCGCTATGGTTTGTGTGCTATTGAAGTAGCCCAAGCAGAGAATGACGAGAATCCCCTTCATTGAAAGGTGTTGCCAAGCTTCCAAAAAACTACGAGTTTCCTGAAATCTCAGCAAACATTTTTTCACCCAATCTTGATGATACTTCCATTTAATGATCAGTACACCAATCCCACTTGGCACACCAAATTTCGTTCTTCTAGGTTAAACCGTTCCTTTGCAGTAACCGTTTTCATGTTTAGGTTTCACTCTGTTTTCTCCTATATGGATACATGTAGTTGGAACTCTAAATCAAACACGGTTTGTGCTAGCTCTTTGAAACTTGGCACAATAATGTAGTTCCAAGTTCTATCGCTATGGTTTGTGTGCTATTGAAGTAGCCCCAAGCAGAGACTGACGAGAATCCCTTTCATTGAAAGGGGTTGCCAAGCTTCCAAAAAACTACGAGTTTCCTGAAATCTCAGCAAACATTTTTTCACCCAATCTTGATGATACTTCCATTTAATGATCAGTACACGAATCCCACTTGGCTCACCAAATTTCGTTCTTCTAAGTTAAACCGTTCCTTTGCAGTAACCGTTTTCATATTTAGGTTTCACTGTTTTCTACTATATGGATACATGTAGTTGGAACTCTAAATCAAACACGATTTGTGCTAGCTCTTTGAAACTTGGCACAATAATGTATTTCCAAGTTCTATGGCTATGGTTTGTGTGCTATTGAAGTAGCCCCAAGCAGAGACTGACGAGAATCCCTTTCATTGAATGGGGTTATCAAGCTTCCAAAAAACTACGAGTTTCCTGAAATCTCAGCTAACCTTTTTTTAACCCAATCTTTATGATACTGCCATTTAATGATCAGTACACCAATCCCACTTGGCTCACCAAATTTCGTTCTTCTAGGTTAAACCGTTCCTTTGCAGTAATCGTTTTCATATTTAGGTTTCACTCTGTTTTCTCCTATATAGATACATGTAGTTGGAACTCTAAATCAAACACGGTTTGTGCTACCTCTTTGAAACTTGGCACAATAATGTAGTTTCAAGTTCTATCGCTAGGGTTTGTGTGCTATTGAAGTAGCCCCAAGCAGAGACTGACGAGAATCCCTTTCATTGAAAGGGGTTGCCAAGCTTCCAAAAAACTATGAGTTTCCAGAAATCTCAGCAAACATTTTTTCACCCAATCTTGATGATACTTCCATTTAATGATCAGTACACCAATCCCACTTGGCTCACCAAATTTCGTTCTTCTAGGTTAAACCGTTCCTTTTCAGTAACCGTTTTCATGTTTAGGTTTCACTCTGTTTTCTCCTATATGGATACATGTAGTTGGAACTCTAAATCAAACACGGTTGTGCTAGCTCTTTGAAACTTGGCACAATAATGTAGTTCCAAGCTCTATCGCTATGGTTTGTGTGCTATTGAAGTAGCCCCAAGCAGAGACTGACGAGAATCCCTTTCATTGAACGGGGTTGCCAAGCTTCCAAAAAACTGCGAGTTTCCTGAAATCTCAGCAAACATTTTTTCACCCAATCTTGATGATACTTCTATTTAATGATCAGTACACCAATCCCACTTGGCTCACCAAATTTCGTTCTTCTAGGTTAAACCGTTCCTTTGCAGTAACCGTTTTCATGTTTAGGTTTCACTCTGTTTTCTCCTATATGGATACATGTAGTTGGAACTCTAAATCAAACACGGTTTGTGCTAGCTCTTTGAAACATGGCACAATAATGTAGTTCCAAGTTCTATCGCTATGGTTTGTGTGCTATTGAAGTAGCCCCAAGCAGAGACTGACAAGAATCCCTTTCATAGAAAGGGGTTGCCAGGCTTCAAAAAACTGCGAGTTTCCTGAAATCTCAGCAGACATTTTTTCACCCAATCTTGATGATACTTCCATTTAATGATCAGTACACCAATCCCACTTGGCTCACCAAATTTCGTTCTTATAGGTTAAACCGTTCCTTTGCAGTAACGTTTTCATATTTAGGTTTCACTCTGTTTTCTCCTATATAGATACATGTAGTTGGAACTCTAAATCAAACACGGTTTGTGCTAGCTCTTTGAAACTTGGCACAATAATATAGTTCCAAGTTCTATCGCTATGGTTTGTGTGCTATTGAAGTAGCCCCAAGCAGAGACTGACGAGAATCCCTTTCATTGAAAGGGGTTGCCAAGCTTCCAAAAATCTACGAGTTTCCTGAAATCTCAGCAAACATTTTTTCACCCAATCTTGATGATACTTCTATTTAAAGATCAGTACACCAATCCCACTTTGCTCACCAAATTTCGTTCTTCTACGTTAAACCGTTCCTTTGCAGTAACCGTTTTCATGTTTAGGTTTCACTCTGTTTTCTCCTATATGGATACATGTAGTTGGAACTCTAAATCAAACACGGTTTGTGCTAGCTCTTTGAAACTTGGCACAATAATGTAGTTCCAAGTTCTATCGCTATGGTTTGTGTGCTATTGAAGTATCCCCAAGCAGAGACTGACGAGAATCCCTTTCAATGAAAGTGGATGCCAAGCTTCCAAAAAAACTACGAGTTTCCTGAAATCTCAGCAGACATTTTTTCACCCAATCTTGATGATACTTCCATTTAAAGATCAGTTACACCAATCCCACTTGGCTCACCAAATTTCGTTCTTCTAGGTTAAACCGTTCCTTTGCAGTAACCGTTTTCATGTTTAGGTTTCACTCTGTTTTCTCCTATATGGATACATGTAGTTGGAACTCTAAATCAAACACGGTTTGTGCTAGCTCTTTGAAACTTGCACAATAATGTAGTTCCAAGTTCTATCGCTATGGTTTGTGTGCTATTGAAGTAGCCCCAAGCAGAGACTGACAAGAATCCCTTTCATTGAAAGGGGTTGCCAAGCTTCCAAAAAACTGCGAGTTTCCTGAAATCTCAGCAAACATTTTTTCACTCAATCTTGATGATACTTGCAGGTAGTGATCAGTACACGAATCCCACTTGGCTCACCAAATTTCGTTCTTCTAGGTTAAACCTTTCCTTTGCAGTAACTGTTTTCATGTTTAGGTTTCACTCTGTTTTCTCCTATATGGATACATGTAGTTGGAACTCTAAATCAAACACGGTTTGTGCTAGCTCTTTGAAACTTGGCACAATAATGTAGTTCCAAGTTCTATCGCTATGGTTTGTGTGCTATTGAAGTAGCCCCAAGCAGAGACTGACGAGAATCCCTTTCATTGAAAGGGGGTTGCCAAGCTCCAAAAATCTACGAGTTTCCTGAAATCTCAGCAAACATTTTTTCACCCAATCTTGATGATACTTCTATTTAAAGATCAGTACACCAATCCCACTTGGCTCACCAAATTTCGTTCTTCTACGTTAAACCGTTCCTTTGCAGTAACCGTTTTCATGTTTAGGTTTCACTCTGTTTTCTCCTATATGGATACATGTAGTTGGAACTCTAAATCAAACACGGTTTGTGCTAGCTCTTTGAAACTTAGCACAATAATGCAGTTCCAAGTTCTATCGCTATGGTTTGTGTGCTATTGAAGTAGCCCCAAGCAGAGACTGACGAGAATCCTTTCATTGAAAGGGGTTGCCAAGCTTCCAAAAAACTACGAGTTTCCTGAAATCTCAGCAAACATTTTTTCACCCAATCTTGATGATACTTCTATTTAATGATCAGTACACCTATCCCACTTGGCTCACCAAATTTCGTTCTTCTAGGTTAAACCGTTCCTTTTCAGTAACCGTTTTCATGTTTAGGTTTCACTCTGTTTTCTCCTATATGGATACATGTAGTTGGAACTCTAAATCAAACACGGTTTGTTCTAGCTCTTTGAAACTTGGCACAATAATGTAGTTCCAAGTTCCATCGCTATGGTTTGTGTGCTATTGAAGTAGCCCCAAGCAGAGACTGACGAGAATCCCTTTCATTGAAAGGGGTTGCCAAGCTTCCAAAAAACTGCGAGTTTCCTGAAATCTCAGCATACATTTTTTCACCCAATCTTTATGATACTTGCAGGTTGTGATCAGTACACGAATCTCACTTGGCTCACTAAATTTCGTTCTTCTAGGTTTAACCGTTCCTTTGCAGTAACCGTTTTCATGTTTAGGTTTCACTCTGTTTTCTCCTATATGGATACATGTAGTTGGAACTCTAAATCAAACACGGTTTGTGCTAGCTCTTTGAAACTTGGCACAATAATGTAGTTCCAAGTTCTATCGCTATGGTTTGTGTGCTATTGAAGTATCCCCAAGCAGAGACTGACGAGAATCCCTTTCATAGAAAGGGGTTGCCAGGCTTCAAAAAACTGCGAGTTTCCTGAAATCTCAGCAGACATTTTTTCACCCAATCTTGATGATACTTCCATTTAATGATCAGTACACCAATCCCACTTGGCTCACCAAATTTCGTTCTTCTAGGGTAAACCGTTCCTTTGCAGTAATCGTTTTCATATTTAGGTTTCACTCTGTTTTCTCCTATATAGATACATGTAGTTGGAACTCTAAATCAAACACGATTTGTGCTAGCTCTTTGAAACTTGGCACAATAATGTAGTTCCAAGTTCTATCGCTATGGTTTGTGTGCTATTGAAGTAGCCCCAAGCAGAGACTGACGAGAATCCCTTTCATTGAAAGTGGTTGCCAAGCTTCCAAAAAACTGCGAGTTTCCTGAAATCTCAGCAAACATTTTTTCACCCAATCTTTATGATACTTGCAGGTTGTGATCAGTACACGAATCTCACTTGGCTCACCAAATTTCGTTCTTCTAGGTTACACCGTTCCTTTGCAGTAACCGTTTTCATGTTTAGGTTTCACTCTGTTTTCTCCTATATGGATACATGTAGTTGGAACTCTAAATCAAACACGGTTTGTGCTAGCTCTTTGAAACTTGGCACAATAATACAGTTCCAAGTTCTATCCCTAGGGTTTGTGTGCTATTGATGTAGCCCCAAGCAGAGACTGACGAGAATCCCTTTCATTGAAAGGGGTTGCCAAGCTTCCAAAAAACTACGAGTTTCCTGAAATCTCAGCAAACATTTTTTCACCCAATCTTGATGATACTTCCATTTAATGATCAGTACACGAATCCCACTTGGCTCACCAAATTTCGTTCTACTAAGTTAAACCGTTCCTTTGCAGTAACCGTTTTCATATTTAGGTTTCACTCTGTTTTCTCCTATATGGATACATGTAGTTGGAACTCTAAATCAAACACGGTTTGTGCTAGCTCTTTGAAACTTGGCACAATAATGTAGTTCCAATTTCTATCGCTATGGTTTGTGTGCTATTGAAGTAGCCCCAATCAGAGACTGACGAGAATCCCTTTCAATGAAAGGGGTTGCCAAGCTTCCAAAAAACTGCGAGTTTCCTGAAATCTCAGCAAACATTTTTTCACCCAATTTTGATGATACTTCTATTTAATGATCAGTACACCAATCTCACTTGGCTCACCAAATTTCGTTCTTCTAGGTTAAACCGTTCCTTTGCAGTAACCGTTTTCATGTTTAGGTTTCACTCTGTTTTCTCCTATATGGATACATGTAGTTGGAACTCTAAATCAAACACGGTTTGTGCTAGCTCTTTGAAACTTGGCACAATAATGTAGTTCCAAGTTCTATCGCTATGGTTTGTGTGCTATTGAAGTAGCCCCAAGCAGAGACTGACGAGAATCCCTTTCATTGAAAGGGGTTGCCAAGCTTCCAAAAATCTACGAGTTTCCTGAAATCTCAGCAAACATTTTTTCACCCAATCTTGATGATACTTCTATTTAAAGATCAGTACACCAATCCCACTTGGCTCACCAAATTTCGTTCTTCTACGTTCAACCGTTCCTTTGCAGTAACCGTTTTCATGTTTAGGTTTCACTCTGTTTTCTCCTATATGGATACATGTAGTTGGAACTCTAAATCAAACACGGTTTGTGCTAGCTCTTTGAAACTTGGCACAATAATGTAGTTCCAAGTTCTATCGCTATGGTTTGTGTGCTATTGAAGTATCCCCAAGCAGAGACTGACGAGAATCCCTTTCAATGAAAGGGGATGCCAAGCTTCCAAAAAACTACGAGTTTCCTGAAATCTCAGCAGACATTTTTTCACCCAATCTTGATGATACTTCCATTTAAAGATCAGTACACCAATCCCACTTGGCTCACCAAATTTCGTTCTTCTAGGTTAAACCGTTCCTTTGCAGTAACCGTTTTCATGTTTAGGTTTCACTCTGTTTTCTCCTATATGGATACATGTAGTTGGAACTCTAAATCAAACACGGTTTGTGCTAGCTCTTTGAAACTTGGCACAATAATGTAGTTCCAAGTTCTATCGCTATGGTTTGTGTGCTATTGAAGTAGCCCCAAGCAGAGACTGACAAGAATCCCTTTCATTGAAAGGGGTTGCCAAGCTTCCAAAAAACTGCGAGTTTCCTGAAATCTCAGCAAACATTTTTTCACTCAATCTTGATGATACTTGCAGGTAGTGATCAGTACACGAATCCCACTTGGCTCACCAAATTTCGTTCTTCTAGGTTAAACCTTTCCTTTGCAGTAACTGTTTTCATGTTTAGGTTTCACTCTGTTTTCTCCTATATGGATACATGTAGTTGGAACTCTAAATCAAACACGGTTTGTGCTAGCTCTTTGAAACTTGGCACAATAATGTAGTTCCAAGTTCTATCGCTATGGTTTGTGTGCTACTGAAGTAGCCCCAAGCAGAGACTGACGAGAATCCCTTTCATAGAAAGGGGTTGCCAGGCTTAAAAAAACTGCGAGTTTCCTGAAATCTCAGCAGACATTTTTTCACCCAATCTTGATGATACTTCCATTTAATGATCAGTACACCAATCCCACTTGGCTCACCAAATTTCGTTCTTCTAGGGTAAACCGTTCCTTTGCAGTAATCGTTTTCATATTTAGGTTTCACTCTGTTTTCTCCTATATAGATACATGTAGTTGGAACTCTAAATCAAACATGATTTGTGCTAGCTCTTTGAAACTTGGCACAATAATATAGTTCCAAGTTCTATCGCTATGGTTTGTGTGCTATTGAAGTAGCCCCAAGCAGAGAATGACGAGAATCCCTTTCATTGAAAGGGGTTGCCAAGCTTCCAAAAAACTACGAGTTTCCTGAAATCTCAGCAAACATTTTTTCACCCAATCTTGATGATACTTCCATTTAATGATCAGTACACCAATCCCACTTGGCACACCAAATTTCTTTCTTCTAGGTTAAACCGTTCCTTTGCAGTAACCGTTTTCATGTTTAGGTTTCACTCTGTTTTCTCCTATATGGATACATGTAGTTGGAACTCTAAATCAAACACGGTTTGTGCTAGCTCTTTGAAACTTGGCACAATAATGTAGTTCCAAGTTCTATCGCTATGGTTCGTGAGCTATTGAAGTAGCCCCAAGCAGAGACTGACGAGAATCCCTTTCATTGAAAGGGGTTGCCAAGCTTCCAAAAATCTACGAGTTTCCTGAAATCTCAGCAAACATTTTTTCACCCAATCTTGATGATACTTCTATTTAAAGATCAGTACACCAATCCCACTTGGCTCACCAAATTTCGTTCTTCTACGTTAAACCGTTCCTTTGCAGTAACCGTTTTCATGTTTAGGTTTCACTCTGTTTTCTCCTATATGGATACATGTAGTTGGAACTCTAAATCAAACACGGTTTGTGCTAGCTCTTTGAAACTTGGCACAATAATGTAGTTCCAAGTTCTATCGCTATGGTTTGTGTGCTATTGAAGTATCCCCAAGCAGAGACTGACGAGAATCCCTTTCAATGAAAGGGGATGCCAAGCTTCCAAAAAACTACGAGTTTCCTGAAATCTCAGCAGACATTTTTTCACCCAATCTTGATGATACTTCCATTTAAAGATCAGTACACCAATCCCACTTGGCTCACCAAATTTCGTTCTTCTAGGTTAAACCGTTCCTTTGCAGTAACCGTTTTCATGTTTAGGTTTCACTCTGTTTTCTCCTATATGGATACATGTAGTTGGAACTCTAAATCAAACACGGTTTGTGCTAGCTCTTTGAAACTTGGCACAATAATGTAGTTCCAAGTTCTATCGCTATGGTTTGTGTGCTATTGAAGTAGCCCCAAGCAGAGACTGACAAGAATCCCTTTCATTGAAAGGGGTTGCCAAGCTTCCAAAAAACTGCGAGTTTCCTGAAATCTCAGCAAACATTTTTTCACTCAATCTTGATGATACTTGCAGGTAGTGATCAGTACACGAATCCCACTTGGCTCACCAAATTTCGTTCTTCTAGGTTAAACCTTTCCTTTGCAGTAACCGTTTTCATGTTTAGGTTTCACTCTGTTTTCTCCTATATGGATACATGTAGTTGGAACTCTAAATCAAACACGGTTTGTGCTAGCTCTTTGAAACTTGGCACAATAATGTAGTTCCAAGTTCTATCGCTATGGTTTGTGTGCTATTGAAGTAGCCCCAAGCAGAGACTGACGAGAATCCCTTTCATTGAAAGGGGTTGCCAAGCTTCCAAAAATCTACGAGTTTCCTGAAATCTCAGCAAACATTTTTTCACCCAATCTTGATGATACTTCTATTTAAAGATCAGTACACCAATCCCACTTGGCTCACCAAATTTCCTTCTTCTAGGTTAAACCGTTCCTTTTCAGTAACCGTTTTCATGTTTAGGTTTCACTCTGTTTTCTCCTATATGGATACATGTAGTTGGAACTCTAAATCAAACACGGTTTGTGCTAGCTCTTTGAAACTTAGCACAATAATGTAGTTCCAAGTTCTATCGCTATGGTTTGTGTGCTATTGAAGTAGCCCCAAGCAGAGACTGACGAGAATCCTTTCAATGAAAGGGGTTGCCAAGCTTCCAAAAAACTACGAGTTTCCTGAAATCTCAGCAAACATTTTTTCACCCAATCTTGATGATACTTCTATTTAATGATCAGTACACCCATCCCACTTGGCTCACCAAATTTCGTTCTTCTAGGTTAAACTGTTCCTTTTCAGTAACCGTTTTCATGTTTAGGTTTCACTCTGTTTTCTCCTATATGGATACATGTAGTTGTAACTCTAAATCAAACACGGTTTGTGCTAGCTCTTTGAAACTTGGCACAATAATGTAGTTCCAAGTTCCATCGCTATGGTTTGTGTGCTATTGAAGTAGCCCCAAGCAGAGACTGACGAGAATCCCTTTAATTGAAAGGGGTTGCCAAGCTTCCAAAAAACTGCGAGTTTCCTGAAATCTCAGCATACATTTTTTCACCCAATCTTTATGATACTTGCAGGTTGTGATCAGTACACGAATCTCACTTGGCTCACTAAATTTCGTTCTTCTAGGTTTAACCATTCCTTTGCAGTAACCGTTTTCATGTTTAGGTTTCACTCTGTTTTCTCCTATATGGATACATGTACTTGGAACTCTAAATCAAACACGGTTTGTGGTAGCTTTTTGAAACTTGGCACAATAATGTAGTTCCAAGTTCTATCGCTATGGTTTGTGTGCTATTGAAGTAGCCCCAAGCAGAGACTGACGAGAATCCCTTTCATTGAAAGGGGTTGCCAAGCTTCCAAAAATCTACGAGTTTCCTGAAATCTCAGCAAACATTTTTTCACCCAATCTTGATGATACTTCTATTTAAAGATCAGTACACCAATCCCACTTGGCTCACCAAATTTCGTTCTTCTACGTTAAACCGTTCCTTTGCAGTAACCGTTTTCATGTTTAGGTTTCACTCTGTTTTCTCCTATATGGATACATGTAGTTGGAACTCTAAATCAAACACGGTTTGTGCTAGCTCTTTGAAACTTGGCACAATAATGTAGTTCCAAGTTCTATCGCTATGGTTTGTGTGCTATTGAAGTATCCCCAAGCAGAGACTGACGAGAATCCCTTTCAATGAAAGGAGATGCCAAGCTTCCAAAAAAACTACGAGTTTCCTGAAATCTCAGCAGACATTTTTTCACCCAATCTTGATGATACTTCCATTTAAAGATCAGTACACCAATCCCACTTGGCTCACCAAATTTCGTTCTTCTAGGTTAAACCGTTCCTTTGCAGTAACCGTTTTCATGTTTAGGTTTCACTCTGTTTTCTCCTATATGGATACATGTATTTGGAACTCTAAATCAAACACGGTTTGTGCTAGCTCTTTGAAACTTGGCACAATAATGTAGTTCCAAGTTCTATCGCTATGGTTTGTGTGCTATTGAAGTAGCCCCAAGCAGAGACTGACAAGAATCCCTTTCATTGAAAGGGGTTGCCAAGCTTCCAAAAAACTGCGAGTTTCCTGAAATCTCAGCAAACATTTTTTCACTCAATCTTGATGATACTTGCAGGTAGTGATCAGTACACGAATCCCACTTGGCTCACCAAATTTCGTTCTTCTAGGTTAAACCTTTCCTTTGCAGTAACTGTTTTCATGTTTAGGTTTCACTCTGTTTTCTCCTATATGGATACATGTAGTTGGAACTCTAAATCAAACACGGTTTGTGCTAGCTCTTTGAAACTTGGCACAATAATGTAGTTCCAAGTTCTATCGCTATGGTTTGTGTGCTATTGAAGTAGCCCCAAGCAGAGACTGACGAGAATCCCTTTCATTGAAAGGGGTTGCCAAGCTTCCAAAAATCTACGAGTTTCCTGAAATCTCAGCAAACATTTTTTCACCCAATCTTGATGATACTTCTATTTAAAGATCAGTACACCAATCCCACTTGGCTCACCAAGTTTCGTTCTTCTACGTTAAACCGTTTCTTTGCAGTAACCGTTTTCATGTTTAGGTTTCACTCTGTTTTCTCCTATATGGATACATGTAGTTGGAACTCTAAATCAAACACGGTTTGTGCTAGCTCTTTGAAACTTAGCACAATAATGCAGTTCCAAGTTCTATCGCTATGGTTTGTGTGCTATTGAAGTAGCCCCAAGCAGAGACTGACCAGAATCCTTTCATTGAAAGGGGTTGCCAAGCTTCCAAAAAACTACGAGTTTCCTGAAATCTCAGCAAACATTTTTTCACCCAATCTTGATGATACTTCTATTTAATGATCAGTACACCCATCCCACTTGGCTCACCAAATTTCGTTCTTCTAGGTTAAACCGTTCCTTTTCAGTAACCGTTTTCATGTTTAGGTTTCACTCTGTTTTCTCCTATATGGATACATGTAGTTGGAACTCTAAATCAAACACGGTTTGTGCTAGCTCTTTGAAACTTGGCACAATAATGTAGTTCCAAGTTCTATCGCTATGGTTTGTGTGCTATTGAAGTAGCCCCAAGCAGAGACTGACGAGAATCCCTTTCATAGAAAGGGGTTGCCAGGCTTCAAAAAACTGCGAGTTTCCTGAAATCTCAGCAGACATTTTTTCACCCAATCTTGATGATACTTCCATTTAATGATCAGTACACCAATCACACTTGGCTCACCAAATTTCGTTCTTCTAGGGTAAACCGTTCCTTTGCAGTAATCGTTTTCATATTTAGGTTTCACTCTGTTTTCTCCTATATAGATACATGTAGTTGGAACTCTAAATCAAACACGATTTGTGCTAGCTCTTTGAAACTTGGCACAATTATATAGTTCCAAGTTCTATCGCTATGGTTTGTGTGCTATTGAAGTAGCCCCAAGCAGAGAATGACGAGAATCCCCTTCATTGAAAGGTGTTGCCAAGCTTCCAAAAAACTACGAGTTTCCTGAAATCTCAGCAAACATTTTTTCACCCAATCTTGATGATACTTCCATTTAATGATCAGTACACCAATCCCACTTGGCACACCAAATTTCGTTCTTCTAGGTTAAACCGTTCCTTTGCAGTAACCGTTTTCATGTTTAGGTTTCACTCTGTTTTCTGCTATATGGATACATGTAGTTGGAACTCTAAATCAAACACGGTTTGTGCTAGCTCTTTGAAACTTGGCACAATAATGTAGTTCCAAGTTCTATCGCTATGGTTTGTGTGCTATTGAAGTAGCCCCAAGCAGAGACTGACGAGAATCCCTTTCATTGAAAGGGGTTGCCAAGCTTCAAAAAACTACGAGTTTCCTGAAATCTCAGCAAACATTTTTTCACCCAATCTTGATGATACTTCCATTTAATGATCAGTACACGAATCCCACTTGGCTCACCAAATTTCGTTCTTCTAAGTTAAACCGTTCCTTTGCAGTAACCGTTTTCATATTTAGGTTTCACTGTTTTCTACTATATGGATACATGTAGTTGGAACTCTAAATCAAACACGATTTGTGCTAGCTCTTTGAAACTTGGCACAATAATGTATTTCCAAGTTCTATGGCTATGGTTTGTGTGCTATTGAAGTAGCCCCAAGCAGAGACTGACGAGAATCCCTTTCATTGAATGGGGTTATCAAGCTTCCAAAAAACTACGAGTTTCCTGAAATCTCAGCTAACCTTTTTTTAACCCAATCTTTATGATACTTCCATTTAATGATCAGTACACCAATCCCACTTGGCTCACCAAATTTCGTTCTTCTAGGTTAAACCGTTCCTTTGCAGTAATCGTTTTCATATTTAGGTTTCACTCTGTTTTCTCCTATATAGATACATGTAGTTGGAACTCTAAATCAAACACGGTTTGTGCTACCTCTTTGAAACTTGGCACAATAATGTAGTTTCAAGTTCTATCGCTAGGGTTTGTGTGCTATTGAAGTAGCCCCAAGCAGAGACTGACGAGAATCCCTTTCATTGAAAGGGGTTGCCAAGCTTCCAAAAAACTATGAGTTTCCAGAAATCTCAGCAAACATTTTTTCACCCAATCTTGATGATACTTCCATTTAATGATCAGTACACAATCCACTTGGCTCACCAAATTTCGTTTCTTCTAGGTTAAACTGTTCCTTTGCAGTAACCGTTTTCTTGTTTAGGTTTCACTCTGTTTTCTCCTATATGGATACATGTAGTTGGAACTCTAAATCAAACACGGTTTGTGCTAGCTCTTTGAAACTTGGCACAATAATGTAGTTCCAAGCTCTATCGCTATGGTTTGTGTGCTATTGAAGTAGCCCCAAGCAGAGACTGACGAGAATCCCTTTCATTGAACGGGGTTGCCAAGCTTCCAAAAAACTGCGAGTTTCCTGAAATCTCAGCAAACATTTTTTCACCCAATCTTGATGATACTTCTATTTAATGATCAGTACACCAATCCCACTTGGCTCACCAAATTTCGTTCTTCTAGGTTAAACCGTTCCTTTGCAGTAACCGTTTTCATGTTTAGGTTTCACTCTGTTTTCTCCTATATGGATACATGTAGTTGGAACTCTAAATCAAACACGGTTTGTGCTAGCTCTTTGAAACATGGCACAATAATGTAGTTCCAAGTTCTATCGCTATGGTTTGTGTGCTATTGAAGTAGCCCCAAGCAGAGACTGACAAGAATCCCTTTCATAGAAAGGGGTTGCCAGGCTTCAAAAAACTGCGAGTTTCCTGAAATCTCAGCAGACATTTTTTCACCCAATCTTGATGATACTTCCATTTAATGATCAGTACACCAATCCCACTTGGCTCACCAAATTTCGTTCTTATAGGTTAAACCGTTCCTTTGCAGTAATCGTTTTCATATTTAGGTTTCACTCTGTTTTCTCCTATATAGATACATGTAGTTGGAACTCTAAATCAAACACGGTTTGTGCTAGCTCTTTGAAACTTGGCACAATAATATAGTTCCAAGTTCTATCGCTATGGTTTGTGTGCTATTGAAGTAGCCCCAAGCAGAGACTGACGAGAATCCCTTTCATTGAAAGGGGTTGCCAAGCTTCCAAAAATCTACGAGTTTCCTGAAATCTCAGCAAACATTTTTTCACCCAATCTTGATGATACTTCTATTTAAAGATCAGTACACCAATCCCACTTTGCTCACCAAATTTCGTTCTTCTACGTTAAACCGTTCCTTTGCAGTAACCGTTTTCATGTTTAGGTTTCACTCTGTTTTCTCCTATATGGATACATGTAGTTGGAACTCTAAATCAAACACGGTTTGTGCTAGCTCTTTGAAACTTGGCACAATAATGTAGTTCCAAGTTCTATCGCTATGGTTTGTGTGCTATTGAAGTATCCCCAAGCAGAGACTGACGAGAATCCCTTTCAATGAAAGTGGATGCCAAGCTTCCAAAAAAACTACGAGTTTCCTGAAATCTCAGCAGACATTTTTTCACCCAATCTTGATGATACTTCCATTTAAAGATCAGTACACCAATCCCACTTGGCTCACCAAATTTCGTTCTTCTAGGTTAAACCGTTCCTTTGCAGTAACCGTTTTCATGTTTAGGTTTCACTCTGTTTTCTCCTATATGGATACATGTAGTTGGAACTCTAAATCAAACACGGTTTGTGCTAGCTCTTTGAAACTTGGCACAATAATGTAGTTCCAAGTTCTATCGCTATGGTTTGTGTGCTATTGAAGTAGCCCCAAGCAGAGACTGACAAGAATCCCTTTCATTGAAAGGGGTTGCCAAGCTTCCAAAAAACTGCGAGTTTCCTGAAATCTCAGCAAACATTTTTTCACTCAATCTTGATGATACTTGCAGGTAGTGATCAGTACACGAATCCCACTTGGCTCACCAAATTTCGTTCTTCTAGGTTAAACCTTTCCTTTGCAGTAACTGTTTTCATGTTTAGGTTTCACTCTGTTTTCTCCTATATGGATACATGTAGTTGGAACTCTAAATCAAACACGGTTTGTGCTAGCTCTTTGAAACTTGGCACAATAATGTAGTTCCAAGTTCTATCGCTATGGTTTGTGTGCTATTGAAGTAGCCCCAAGCAGAGACTGACGAGAATCCCTTTCATTGAAAGGGGTTGCCAAGCTTCCAAAAATCTACGAGTTTCCTGAAATCTCAGCAAACATTTTTTCACCCAATCTTGATGATACTTCTATTTAAAGATCAGTACACCAATCCCACTTGGCTCACCAAATTTCGTACTTCTACGTTAAACCGTTCCTTTGCAGTAACCGTTTTCATGTTTAGGTTTCACTCTGTTTTCTCCTATATGGATACATGTAGTTGGAACTCTAAATCAAACACGGTTTGTGCTAGCTCTTTGAAACTTAGCACAATAATGCAGTTCCAAGTTCTATCGCTATGGTTTGTGTGCTATTGAAGTAGCCCCAAGCAGAGACTGACGAGAATCCTTTCATTGAAAGGGGTTGCCAAGCTTCCAAAAAACTACGAGTTTCCTGAAATCTCAGCAAACATTTTTTCACCCAATCTTGATGATACTTCTATTTAATGATCAGTACACCTATCCCACTTGGCTCACCAAATTTCGTTCTTCTAGGTTAAACCGTTCCTTTTCAGTAACCGTTTTCATGTTTAGGTTTCACTCTGTTTTCTCCTATATGGATACATGTAGTTGGAACTCTAAATCAAACACGGTTTGTGCTAGCTCTTTGAAACTTGGCACAATAATGTAGTTCCAAGTTCCATCGCTATGGTTTGTGTGCTATTGAAGTAGCCCCAAGCAGAGACTGACGAGAATCCTTTCATTGAAAGGGGTTGCCAAGCTTCCAAAAACTGCGAGTTTCCTGAAATCTCAGCACACATTTTTTCACCCAATCTTTATGATACTTGCAGGTTGTGATCAGTACACGAATCTCACTTGGCTCACTAAATTTCGTTCTTCTAGGTTTAACCGTTCCTTTGCAGTAACCGTTTTCATGTTTAGGTTTCACTCTGTTTTCTCCTATATGGATACATGTAGTTGGAACTCTAAATCAAACACGGTTTGTGCTAGCTCTTTGAAACTTGGCACAATAATGTAGTTCCAAGTTCTATCGCTATGGTTTGTGTGCTATTGAAGTAGCCCCAAGCAGAGACTGACGAGAATCCCTTTCATAGAAAGGGGTTGCCAGGCTTCAAAAAACTGCGAGTTTCCTGAAATCTCAGCAGACATTTTTTCACCCAATCTTGATGATACTTCCATTTAATGATCAGTACACCAATCCCACTTGGCTCACCAAATTTCGTTCTTCTAGGGTAAACCGTTCCTTTGCAGTAATCGTTTTCATATTTAGGTTTCACTCTGTTTTCTCCTATATAGATACATGTAGTTGGAACTCTAAATCAAACACGATTTGTGCTAGCTCTTTGAAACTTGGCACAATAATATAGTTCCAAGTTCTATCGCTATGGTTTGTGTGCTATTGAAGTAGCCCCAAGCAGAGAATGACGAGAATCCCCTTCATTGAAAGGTGTTGCCAAGCTTCCAAAAAACTACGAGTTTCCTGAAATCTCAGCAAACATTTTTTCACCCAATCTTGATGATACTTCCATTTAATGATCAGTACACCAATCCCACTTGGCTCACCAAATTTCGTTCTTCTAGGTTAAACCGTTCCTTTGCAGTAACCGTTTTCATGTTTAGGTTTCACTCTGTTTTCTCCTATATGGATACATGTAGTTGGAACTCTAAATCAAACACGGTTTGTGCTAGCTCTTTGAAACTTGGCACAATAATGTAGTTCCAAGTTCTATCGCTATGGTTTGTGTGCTATTGAAGTAGCCCCAAGCAGAGACTGACGAGAATCCCTTTCATTGAAAGGGGTTGCCAAGCTTCCAAAAATCTACGAGTTTCCTGAAATCTCAGCAAACATTTTTTCACCCAATCTTGATGATACTTCTATTTAAAGATCAGTACACCAATCCCACTTGGCTTACCAAATTTCGTTCTTCTACGTTAAACCGTTCCTTTGCAGTAACCGTTTTCATGTTTAGGTTTCACTCTGTTTTCTCCTATATGGATACATGTAGTTGGAACTCTAAATCAAACACGGTTTGTGCTAGCTCTTTGAAACTTAGCACAATAATGCAGTTCCAAGTTCTATCGCTATGGTTTGTGTGCTATTGAAGTAGCCCCAAGCAGAGACTGACCAGAATCCTTTCATTGAAAGGGGTTGCCAAGCTTCCAAAAAACTACGAGTTTCCTGAAATCTCAGCAAACATTTTTTCACCCAATCTTGATGATACTTCTATTTAATGATCAGTACACCCATCCCACTTGGCTCACCAAATTTCGTTCTTCTAGGTTAAACCGTTCCTTTTCAGTAACCGTTTTCATGTTTAGGTTTCACTCTGTTTTCTCCTATATGGATACATGTAGTTGGAACTCTAAATCAAACACGGTTTGTGCTAGCTCTTTGAAACTTGGCACAATAATGTAGTTCCAAGTTCTATCGCTATGGTTTGTGTGCTATTGAAGTAGCCCCAAGCAGAGACTGACGAGAATCCCTTTCATAGAAAGGGGTTGCCAGGCTTCAAAAAACTGCGAGTTTCCTGAAATCTCAGCAGACATTTTTTCACCCAATCTTGATGATACTTCCATTTAATGATCAGTACACCAATCCCACTTGGCTCACCAAATTTCGTTCTTCTAGGGTAAACCGTTCCTTTGCAGTAATCGTTTTCATATTTAGGTTTCACTCTGTTTTCTCCTATATAGATACATGTAGTTGGAACTCTAAATCAAACACGATTTGTGCTAGCTCTTTGAAACTTGGCACAATTATATAGTTCCAAGTTCTATCGCTATGGTTTGTGTGCTATTGAAGTAGCCCCAAGCAGAGAATGACGAGAATCCCCTTCATTGAAAGGTGTTGCCAAGCTTCCAAAAAACTACGAGTTTCCTGAAATCTCAGCAAACATTTTTTCACCCAATCTTGATGATACTTCCATTTAATGATCAGTACACCAATCCCACTTGGCACACCAAATTTCGTTCTTCTAGGTTAAACCGTTCCTTTGCAGTAACCGTTTTCATGTTTAGGTTTCACTCTGTTTTCTCCTATATGGATACATGTAGTTGGAACTCTAAATCAAACACGGTTTGTGCTAGCTCTTTGAAACTTGGCACAATAATGTAGTTCCAAGTTCTATCGCTATGGTTTGTGTGCTATTGAAGTAGCCCCAAGCAGAGACTGACGAGAATCCCTTTCATTGAAAGGGGTTGCCAAGCTTCCAAAAAACTACGAGTTTCCTGAAATCTCAGCAAACATTTTTTCACCCAATCTTGATGATACTTCCATTTAATGATCAGTACACGAATCCCACTTGGCTCACCAAATTTCGTTCTTCTAAGTTAAACCGTTCCTTTGCAGTAACCGTTTTCATATTTAGGTTTCACTCTGTTTTCTACTATATGGATACATGTAGTTGGAACTCTAAATCAAACACGATTTGTGCTAGCTCTTTGAAACTTGGCACAATAATGTATTTCGAAGTTCTATGGCTATGGTTTGTGTGCTATTGAAGTAGCCCCAAGCAGAGACTGACGAGAATCCCTTTCATTGAATGGGGTTATCAAGCTTCCAAAAAACTACGAGTTTCCTGAAATCTCAGCTAACCTTTTTTTAACCCAATCTTTATGATACTTCCATTTAATGATCAGTACACCAATCCCACTTGGCTCACCAAATTTCGTTCTTCTAGGTTAAACCGTTCCTTTGCAGTAATCGTTTTCATATTTACGTTTCACTCTGTTTTCTCCTATATAGATACATGTAGTTGGAACTCTAAATCAAACACGGTTTGTGCTACCTCTTTGAAACTTGGCACAATAATGTAGTTTCAAGTTCTATCGCTAGGGTTTGTGTGCTATTGAAGTAGCCCCAAGCAGAGACTGACGAGAATCCCTTTCATTGAAAGGGGTTGCCAAGCTTCCAAAAAACTATTAGTTTCCAGAAATCTCAGCAAACATTTTTTCACCCAATCTTGATGATACTTCCATTTAATGATCAGTACACCAATCCCACTTGGCTCACCAAATTTTCGTTCTTCTAGGTTAAACCGTTCCTTTGCAGTAACCGTTTTCTTGTTTAGGTTTCACTCTGTTTTCTCCTATATGGATACATGTAGTTGGAACTCTAAATCAAACACGGTTTGTGCTAGCTCTTTGAAACTTGGCACAATAATGTAGTTCCAAGCTCTATCGCTATGGTTTGTGTGCTATTGAAGTAGCCCCAAGCAGAGACTGACGAGAATCCCTTTCATTGAAAGGGGTTGCCAAGCTTCCAAAAAACTGCGAGTTTCCTGAAATCTCAGCAAACATTTTTTCACCCAATCTTGATGATACTTCTATTTAATGATCAGTACACCAATCCCACTTGGCTCACCAAATTTCGTTCTTCTAGGTTAAACCGTTCCTTTGCAGTAACCGTTTTCATGTTTAGGTTTCACTCTGTTTTCTCCTATATGGATACATGTAGTTGGAACTCTAAATCAAACACGGTTTGTGCTAGCTCTTTGAAACATGGCACAATAATGTAGTTCCAAGTTCTATCGCTATGGTTTGTGTGCTATTGAAGTAGCCCCAAGCAGAGACTGACAAGAATCCCTTTCATAGAAAGGGTTGCCAGGCTTCAAAAAACTGCGAGTTTCCTGAAATCTCAGCAGACATTTTTTCACCCAATCTTGATGATACTTCCATTTAATGATCAGTACACCAATCCCACTTGGCTCACCAAATTTCGTTCTTATAGGTTAAACCGTTCCTTTGCAGTAATCGTTTTCATATTTAGGTTTCACTCTGTTTTCTCCTATATAGATACATGTAGTTGGAACTCTAAATCAAACACGGTTTGTGCTAGCTCTTTGAAACTTGGCACAATAATATAGTTCCAAGTTCTATCGCTATGGTTTGTGTGCTATTGAAGTAGCCCCAAGCAGAGACTGACGAGAATCCCTTTCATTGAAAGGGGTTGCCAAGCTTCCAAAAATCTACGAGTTTCCTGAAATCTCAGCAAACATTTTTTCACCCAATCTTGATGATACTTCTATTTAAAGATCAGTACACCAATCCCACTTGGCTCACCAAATTTCGTTCTTCTACGTTCAACCGTTCCTTTGCAGTAACCGTTTTCATGTTTAGGTTTCACTCTGTTTTCTCCTATATGGATACATGTAGTTGGAACTCTAAATCAAACACGGTTTGTGCTAGCTCTTTGAAACTTGGCACAATAATGTAGTTCCAAGTTCTATCGCTATGGTTTGTGTGCTATTGAAGTATCCCCAAGCAGAGACTGACGAGAATCCCTTTCAATGAAAGTGGATGCCAAGCTTCCAAAAAAACTACGAGTTTCCTGAAATCTCAGCAGACATTTTTTCACCCAATCTTGATGATACTTCCATTTAAAGATCAGTACACCAATCCCACTTGGCTCACCAAATTTCGTTCTTCTAGGTTAAACCGTTCCTTTGCAGTAACCGTTTTCATGTTTAGGTTTCACTCTGTTTTCTCCTATATGGATACATGTAGTTGGAACTCTAAATCAAACACGGTTTGTGCTAGCTCTTTGAAACTTGGCACAATAATGTAGTTCCAAGTTCTATCGCTATGGTTTGTGTGCTATTGAAGTAGCCCCAAGCAGAGACTGACAAGAATCCCTTTCATTGAAAGGGGTTGCCAAGCTTCCAAAAAACTGCGAGTTTCCTGAAATCTCAGCAAACATTTTTTCACTCAATCTTGATGATACTTGCAGGTAGAGATCAGTACACGAATCCCACTTGGCTCACCAAATTTCGTTCTTCTAGGTTAAACCTTTCCTTTGCAGTAACTGTTTTCATGTTTAGGTTTCACTCTGTTTTCTCCTATATGGATACATGTAGTTGGAACTCTAAATCAAACACGGTTTGTGCTAGCTCTTTGAAACTTGGCACAATAATGTAGTTCCAAGTTCTA
>NW_027553525.1:0-37143 GCF_045843805.1 Urocitellus parryii
GGTTTGTGTGCTATTGAAGTAGCCCCAAGCAGAGACTGACGAGAATCCCTTTCATTGAAACGGGTTGCCAAGCTTCCAAAAAACTACGAGTTTCCTGAAATCTCAGCAAACATTTTTTCACCCAATCTTGATGATACTTCCATTTAATGATCAGTACACCAATCCCACTTGGCTCACCAAATTTCGTTCTTCTAGGTTAAACCGTTCCTTTGCAGTAACTGTTTTCATGTTTAGGTTTCACTCTGTTTTCTCCTATATGGATACATGTAGTTGGAACTCTAAATCAAACACGGTTTGTGCTAGCTCTTTGAAACTTGGCACAATAATGTAGGTCCAAGTTCTATCGCTATGGTTTGTGTGCTATTGAAGTAGCCCCAAGCAGAGACTGACGAGAATCCCTTTCATTGAAAGGGGTTGCCAAGCTTCCAAAAAACTACGAGTTTCCTGAAATCTCAGCAAACGTTTTTTCACCCAATCTTGATGATACTTGCAGTTAGTGATCAGTACACGAATCTCACTTGGCTCACCAAATTTCGTTCATCTAGGTTAAACCGTTCCTTTGCAGTAACCATTTTCATGTTTAGGTTTCACTCGGTTTTCTCCTATATGGATACATGTAGTTGGAACTCTAAATCAAACACGGTTTGTGCTAGCTCTTTGAAACTTGGCACAATAATGTAGTTCCAAGTTCTATCGCTATGGTTTGTGTGCTATTGAAGTAGCCCCAAGCAGAGACTGACGAGAATCCCTTTCATTGAAAGGGGTTGCCAAGCTTGCAAAAATCTACAGGTTTCCTGAAATCTCAGCAAACATTTTTTCACCCAATCTTGATGATACTTCCATTTAATGATCAGTACACCAATCCCACTTGGCTCACCAAACTTCGTTCTTCTAGGTTCAACCGTTCCTTTGCAGTAACCGTTTTCATGTTTAGATTTCACTCTGTTTTCTCCTATATGGATACATGTAGTTGGAACTCTAAATCAAACACGGTTTGTGCTAGCTCTTTGAAACTTGGCACAATAATGTAGTTCCAAGTTCTATCGCTATGATTTGTGTGCTATTGAAGTAGCCCCAAGCAGAGACTGACGAGAATCCCTTTCATTGAAAGTGGTTGCCAAGCTTCCAAAAAACTACGAGTTTCCTGGAATCTCAGCAAATATTTTTTCACCCAATCTTGATGATACTTCCATTTAATGATCAGTACACCAATCCCACTTGGCTCACCAAATTCCGTTCTTCTAGGTTAAACAGTTCCTTTGCAGTAACCGTTTTCATGTTTAGATTTCACTCTGTTTTCCCCTATATGGATACATGTAGTTGGAACTCTAAATCAAATACGGTTTGTGCTAGGTCTTTGAAACTAGGCACAAAAATGTAGTTCCAAGTTCTATCGCTATGGTTTGTGTGCTATTGAAGTAGCCCCAAGCAGAGACTGACGAGAATCCCTTTCATTGAAACGGGTTGCCAAGCGTCCAAAAAACTACGAGTTTCCTGAAATCTCAGCAAACATTTTTTCACCCAATCTTGATGATACTTCCATTTAATGATCAGTACACCAATCCCACTTGGCTCACCAAATTTCGTTCTTCTAGGTTAAACCGTTACTTTGCAGTAACTGTTTTCATGTTTAGGTTTCACTCTGTTTTCTCCTATATGGATACATGTAGTTGGAACTCTAAATCAAACACGGTTTGTGCTAGCTCTTTGAAACTTGGCACAATAATGTAGTTCCAAGTTCTATCGCTATGGTTTGTGTGCTATTGAAGTAGCCCCAAGCAGAGACTGACGAGAATCCCTTTCATTGAAAGTGGTTGCCAAGCTTGCAAAAAACTACGAGTTTCCTGAAATCTCAGCAAACCTTTTTTCACCCAATCATGATGATACTTGCAGTTAGTGATCAGTACACGAATCTCACTTGGCTCACCAAATTTCGTTCATCTAGGTTAAACCGTTCCTTTGCAGTAACCATTTTCATGTTTAGGTTTCACTCGGTTTTCTCCTATATGGATACATGTAGTTGGAACTCTAAATCAAACACGGTTTGTGCTAGCTCTTTGAAACTTTTCACAATAATGTAGTTCCAAGTTCTATCGCTATGGATTGTGTGCTATTGAGGTAGCCCCAAGCAGAGACTGACGAGAATCCCTTTCATTGAAAGGGGTTGCCAGGCTTCCAAAAAACTGCGAGTTTCCTGAAATCTCAGCAAACATTTTTTCACCCAATCTTGATAATACTTGCAGGTAGTGATCAGTAAACCAATCCCACTAGGCTCACCAAATTTCGTTCTTCTAGGTTAAACCGTTCCTTTGCAATAACCGTTTTCATGTTTAGGTTTCACTCTGTTTTCTCCTATATGGATACATGTAGTTGGAACTCTAAATCAAACACGGTTTGTGCTAGCTCTTTGAAGCTTGGCACAATAATGTACTTCCAATTTCTATCGCTATGGTTTGTGTGCTATTGAAGTAGCCCCAAGCAGAGACTGACGAGAATCCCTTTCATTGAAACGAGTTGACAAGCTTCCAAAAAACTACGAGTTTCCTGAAATCTCAGCAAACATTTTTTCACCCAATCTTGATGATACTTCCATTTAATGATCAGTACACCAATCCCACTTGGCTCACCAAACTTCGTTCTTCTAGGTTCAACCGTTCCTTTGCAGTAACCGTGTTCATGTTTACGTTTCACTCTGTTTTCTCCTATATGGATACATGTAGTTGGAACTCTAAATCAAACACGGTTTGTGCTAGCTCTTTGAAACTTGGCACAATAATGTAGTTCCAAGTTCTATCGCTATGATTTGTGTGCTATTGAAGTAGCCCCAAGCAGAGACTGACGAGAATCCCTTTCATTGAAAGTGGTTGCCAAGCTTCCAAAAAACTACGAGTTTCCTGAAATCTCAGCAAATATTTTTTCACCCAATCTTGATGATACTTCCATTTAATGATCAGTACACCAATCCCACTTGGCTCACCAAATTTCGTTCTTCTAGGTTAAACAGTTCCTGTGCAGTAAGCGTTTTCATGTTTAGATTTCACTCTGTTTTCCCCTATATGGATACATGTATTTGGAACTCTAAATCAAATACGGTTTGTGCTAGGTCTTTGAAACTAGGCACAATAATGTAGTTCCAAGTTCTATCGCTATGGTTTGTGTGCTATTGAAGTAGCCGCAAGCAGAGACTGACGAGAATCCCTTTCATTGAAACGGGTTGCCAAGCTTCCAGAAAACTACGAGTTTCCTGAAATCTCAGCAAACATTTTTTCCCCCAATCTTGATGATACTTCCATTTAATGATCAGTACACCAATCCCACTTGGCTCACCAAATTTCGTTCTTCTAGGTTAAACCGTTCCTTTGCAGTAACTGTTTTCATGTTTAGGTTTCACTCTGTTTTCTCCTATATGGATACATGTAGTTGGAACTCTAAATCAAACACGGTTTGTGCTAGCTCTTTGAAACTTGGCACAATAATGTAGTTCCAAGTTCTATCGCTATGGTTTGTGTGCTATTGAAGTAGCCCCAAGCAGAGACTGACGAGAATCCCTTTCATTGAAAGGGGTTGCCAAGCTTCCAAAAAACTACGAGTTTCCTGAAATCTCAGCAAACGTTTTTTCACCCAATCTTGATGATACTTGCAGTTAGTGATCAGTACACGAATCTCACTTGGCTCACCAAATTTCGTTCATCTAGGTTAAACCGTTCCTTTGCAGTAACCATTTTCATGTTTAGGTTTCACTCGGTTTTCTCCTATATGGATACATGTAGTTGGAACTCTAAATCAAACACGGTTTGTGCTAGCTCTTTGAAACTGGGCACAATAATGTAGTTCCAAGTTCTATCGCTATGGATTGTGTGCTATTGAAGTAGCCCCAAGCAGAGACTGACGAGAATCCCTTTCATTGAAAGGGGTTGCCAGGCTTCCAAAAAACTGCGAGTTTCCTGAAATCTCAGCAAACATTTTTTCACCCAATCTTGATAATACTTGCAGGTAGTGATCAGTAAACCAATCCCACTAGGCTCACCAAATTTCGTTCTTCTAGGTTAAACCGTTCCTTTGCAATAACCGTTTTCATGTTTAGGTTTCACTCTGTTTTCTCCTATATGGATACATGTAGTTGGAACTCTAAATCAAACACGGTTTGTGCTAGCTCTTTGAAACTTGGCACAATAATGTAGTTCCAAGTTCTATCGCTATGGTTTGTGTGCTATTGAAGTAGCCCCAAGCAGAGACTGACGAGAATCCCTTTCATTGAAACGAGTTGCCAAGCTTCCAAAAAACTACGAGTTTCCTGAAATCTCAGCAAACATTTTTTCACCCAATCTTGATGATACTTCCATTTAATGATCAGTACACCAATCCCACTTGGCTCACCAAATTTCGTTCTTCTAGGTTAAACCGTTCCTTTGCAGTAACCGTTTTCATGTTTAGATTTCACTCTGTTTTCCCCTATATGGATACATGTAGTTGGAACTCTAAATCAAACACGGTTTGTGCTAGCTCTTTGAAACTAGGCACAATAATGTAGTTCCAAGATCTATCGCTATGGTTTGTGTGCTATTGAAGTAGCCCCAAGCAGAGACTGACGAGAATCCCTTTCATTAAACGGGTTGCCATGCTTCCAAAAAACTACGAGTTTCCTGAAATTTCAGCAAACATCTTTTCACCCAATCTTGATGATACTTCCATTTAATGATCAGTACACCAATCCGACTTGGCTCACCAAATTTCGTTCTTCTAGGTTAAACTGTTCCTTTGCAGTAACTGTTTTCAATTTTAGGTTTCACTCTGTTTTCTCCTATATGGATACATGTAGTTGGAACTCTAAATCAAACACGGTTTGTGCTAGCTCTTTGAAACTTGGCACAATAATGTAGTTCCAAGTTCTATCGCTATGGTTTGTGTGCTATTGAAGTAGCCCCAAGCAGAAACTGACGAGAATCCCTTTCACAGAAAGGGGTTGCCAGGCTTCCAAAAAACTGCGAGTTTCCTGAAATCTCAGCAAACATTTTTTCACCCAATCTTGATAATACTTGCAGGTAGTGATCAGTAAACCAATCCCACTTGGCTCACCAAATTTCGTTCTTCTAGGTTAAACCGTTCCTTTGCAGTTACCGTTTTCATGTTTAGGTTTCACTCTGTTTTCTCCTATATGGATGCATGTAGTTGGAACTCTAAATCAAACACGATTTGTGCTAGCCCTTTGAAACGTGGCACAATAATGTAGTTCCAAGTTCTATCACTATGGTTTGTGTGCTATTGAAGTAGCCCCAAGCAGAGACTGACGAGAATCACTTTCATTGAAAGGGGTTGCCAAGCTTCCAAAAAATAACGAGTTTCCTGAAATCTCAGCAAACATTTTTTCACCCAATCTTGATGATACTTCCATTTAATGATCAGTACACCAATCCCACTTGGCTCACCAAATTTCGTTCTTCTAGGTTAAACCGTTCCTTTGCAGTAACCGTTTTCATGTTTAGATTTCACTCTGTTTTCCCCTATATGGATACATGTAGTTGGAACTCTAAATCAAACACGGTGTGTGCTAGCTCTTTGAAACTTGGCACAATAATGTAGTTCCAAGTTCTATCGCTCTGGTTTGTATGCTAATGAAGTAGCCCCAAGCAGAGACTGACGAGAATCCCTTTCATTGAAAGGGGTTGCCAAGCTTGCAAAAATCTACAGGTTTCCTGAAATCTCAGCAAACATTTTTTCACCCAATCTTGATGATACTTCCATTTAATGATCAGTACACGAATCCCACTTGGCTCACCAAACTTCGTTCTTCTAGGTTAAACCGTTCCTTTGCAGGAACCGTTTTCATGTTTAGATTTCACTCTCTTTTCTCCTATAGGGATACATGTAGTTGGAACTCTAAATCAAACACGGTTTGTGCTAGCTCTTTGAAACTTGGCACAATAATGTAGTTCCAAGTTCTATCGCTATGATTTGTGTGCTATTGAAGTAGCCCCAAGCAGAGACTGACGAGAATCCCTTTCATTGAAAGTGGTTGCCAGGCTTCTAAAACACTGCGAGTTTCCTGAAATATCAGCAAACATTTTTTCACCCAATCTTGATGATACTTCCATTTAATGATCAGTACACCAATCCCACTTGGCTCACCAAATTTCGTTCTTCTAGGTTAAACCTTTCCTTTGCAGTAACCGTGTTCATGTTTACGTTTCACTCTGTTTTCTCCTATATGGATACATGTAGTTGGAACTCTAAATAAAACACGGTTTGTGCTAGCTCTTTGAAACTTTTCACAATAATGTAGTTCCGAGTTCTATCGCTATGGTTTGTGTGCTATTGAAGTAGCCCCAAGCAGAGACTGACGAGAATCCCTTTCATTGAAAGGGGTTGCCAAGCTTCCAAAAAACTACGAGTTTCCTGAAATCTCAGCAAACGTTTTTTCACCCAATCTTGATGATACTTGCAGTTAGTGATCAGTTCACGAATCTCACTTGGCTCACCAAATTATGTTCATCTAGGTTAAACCGTTCCTTTGCAGTAAACATTTTCATGTTTAGGTTTCACTCGGTTTTCTCCTATATGGATACATGTAGTTGGAACTCTAAATCAAACACGGTTTGTGCTAGCTCTTTGAAACTTGGCACAATAATGTAGTTCCAAGTTCTATCGCTATGGTTTGTGTGCTATTGAAGTAGCCCCAAGCAGAGACTGACGAGAATCCCTTTCATTGAAAGGGGTTGCCAAGCTTGCAAAAATCTACAGGTTTCCTGAAATCTCAGCAAACATTTTTTCACCCAATCTTGATGATACTTCCATTTAATGATCAGTACACCAATCCCACTTGGCTCACCAAACTTCGTTCTTCTAGGTTCAACCGTTCCTTTGCAGTAACCGTTTTCATGTTTAGATTTCACTCTGTTTTCTCCTATATGGATACATGTAGTTGGAACTCTAAATCAAACACGGTTTGTGCTAGCTCTTTGAAACTTGGCACAATAATGTAGTTCCAAGTTCTATCGCTATGATTTGTGTGCTATTGAAGTAGCCCCAAGCAGAGACTGACGAGAATCCCTTTCATTGAAAGTGGTTGCCAAGCTTCCAAAAAACTACGAGTTTCCTGGAATCTCAGCAAATATTTTTTCACCCAATCTTGATGATACTTCCATTTAATGATCAGTACACCAATCCCACTTGGCTCACCAAATTCCGTTCTTCTAGGTTAAACAGTTCCTTTGCAGTAACCGTTTTCATGTTTAGATTTCACTCTGTTTTCCCCTATATGGATACATGTAGTTGGAACTCTAAATCAAATACGGTTTGTGCTAGGTCTTTGAAACTAGGCACAAAAATGTAGTTCCAAGTTCTATCGCTATGGTTTGTGTGCTATTGAAGTAGCCCCAAGCAGAGACTGACGAGAATCCCTTTCATTGAAACGGGTTGCCAAGCTTCCAAAAAACTACGAGTTTCCTGAAATCTCAGCAAACATTTTTTCACCCAATCTTGATGATACTTCCATTTAATGATCAGTACACCAATCCCACTTGGCTCACCAAATTTCGTTCTTCTAGGTTAAACCGTTACTTTGCAGTAACTGTTTTCATGTTTAGGTTTCACTCTGTTTTCTCCTATATGGATACATGTAGTTGGAACTCTAAATCAAACACGGTTTGTGCTAGCTCTTTGAAACTTGGCACAATAATGTAGTTCCAAGTTCTATCGCTATGGTTTGTGTGCTATTGAAGTAGCCCCAAGCAGAGACTGACGAGAATCCCTTTCATTGAAAGTGGTTGCCAAGCTTGCAAAAAACTACGAGTTTCCTGAAACCTCAGCAAACGTTTTTTCACCCAATCATGATGATACTTGCAGTTAGTGATCAGTACACGAATCTCACTTGGCTCACCAAATTTCGTTCATCTAGGTTAAACCGTTCCTTTGCAGTAACCATTTTCATGTTTAGGTTTCACTCGGTTTTCTCCTATATGGATACATGTAGTTGGAACTCTAAATCAAACACGGTTTGTGCTAGCTCTTTGAAACTTTTCACAATAATGTAGTTCCAAGTTGTATCGCTATGGATTGTGTGCTATTGAAGTAGCCCCAAGCAGAGACTGACGAGAATCCCTTTCATTGAAAGGGGTTGCCAGGCTTCCAAAAAACTGCGAGTTTCCTGAAATCTCAGCAAACATTTTTTCACCCAATCTTGATAATACTTGCAGGTAGTGATCAGTAAACCAATCCCACTAGGCTCACCAAATTTCGTTCTTCTAGGTTAAACCGTTCGTTTGCAATAACCGTTTTCATGTTTAGGTTTCACTCTGTTTTCTCCTATATGGATACATGTAGTTGGAACTCTAAATCAAACACGGTTTGTGCTAGCTCTTTGAAACTTGGCACAATAATGTACTTCCAATTTCTATCGCTATGGTTTGTGTGCTATTGAAGTAGCCCCAAGCAGAGACTGACGAGAATCCCTTTCATTGAAACGAGTTGCCAAGCTTCCAAAAAACTACGAGTTTCCTGAAATCTCAGCAAACATTTTTTCAACCAATCTTGATGATACTTCCATTTAATGATCAGTACACCAATCCCACTTGGCTCACCAAACTTCGTTCTTCTAGGTTCAACCGTTCCTTTGCAGTAACCGTTTTTATGTTTAGATTTCACTCTGTTTTCTCCTATATGGATACATGTAGTTGGAACTCTAAATCAAACACGGTTTGTGCTAGCTCTTTGAAACTTGGCACAATAATGTAGTTCCAAGTTCTATCGCTATGATTTGTGTGCTATTGAAGTAGCCCCAAGCAGAGACTGACGAGAATCCCTTTCATTGAAAGTGGTTGCCAAGCTTCCAAAAAACTACGAGTTTCCTGAAATCTCAGCAAATATTTTTTCACCCAATCTTCATGATACTTCCATTTAATGATCAGTACACCAATCCCACTTGGCTCACCAAATTTCGTTCTTCTAGGTTAAACAGTTCCTGTGCAGTAAGCGTTTTCATGTTTAGATTTCACTCTGTTTTCCCCTATATGGATACATGTATTTGGAACTCTAAATCAAATACGGTTTGTGCTAGGTCTTTGAAACTAGGCACAATAATGTAGTTCCAAGTTCTATCGCTATGGTTTGTGTGCTATTGAAGTAGCCGCAAGCAGAGACTGACGAGAATCCCTTTCATTGAAACGGGTTGCCAAGCTTCCAGAAAACTACGAGTTTCCTGAAATCTCAGCAAACATTTTTTCCCCCAATCTTGATGATACTTCCATTTAATGATCAGTACACCAATCCCACTTGGCTCACCAAATTTCGTTCTTCTAGGTTAAACCGTTCCTTTGCAGTAACTGTTTTCATGTTTAGGTTTCACTCTGTTTTCTCCTATATGGATACATGTAGTTGGAACTCTAAATCAAACACGGTTTGTGCTAGCTCTTTGAAACTTGGCACAATAATGTAGTTCCAAGTTCTATCGCTATGGTTTGTGTGCTATTGAAGTAGCCCCAAGCAGAGACTGACGAGAATCCCTTTCATTGAAAGGGGTTGCCAAGCTTCCAAAAAACTACGAGTTTCCTGAAATCTCAGCAAACGTTTTTTCACCCAATCTTGATGATACTTGCAGTTAGTGATCAGTACACGAATCTCACTTGGCTCACCAAATTTCGTTCATCTAGGTTAAACCGTTCCTTTGCAGTAACCATTTTCATGTTTAGGTTTCACTCGGTGTTCTCCTATATGGATACATGTAGTTGGAACTCTAAATCAAACACGGTTTGTGCTAGCTCTTTGAAATTTGGCACAATAATGTAGTTCCAAGTTCTATCGCTATGGATTGTGTGCTATTGAAGTAGCCCCAAGCAGAGACTGACGAGAATCCCTTTCATTGAAAGGGGTTGCCAGGCTTCCAAAAAACTGCGAGATTCCTGAAATCTCAGCAAACATTTTTTCACCCAATCTTGATAATACTTGCAGGTAGTGATCAGTAAACCAATCCCACTAGGCTCACCAAATTTCGTTCTTCTAGGTTAAACCGTTCCTTTGCAATAACCGTTTTCATGTTTAGGTTTCACTCTGTTTTCTCCTATATGGATACATGTAGTTGGAACTCTAAATCAAACACGGTTTGTGCTAGCTCTTTGAAACTTGGCACAATAATGTAGTTCCAATTTCTATCGCTATGGTTTGTGTGCTATTGAAGTAGCCCCAAGCAGAGACTGACGAGAATCCCTTTCATTGAAACGAGTTGCCAAGCTTCCAAAAAACTACAAGTTTCCTGAAATCTCAGCAAACATTTTTTCACCCAATCTTGATGATACTTCCATTTAATGATCAGTACACCAATCCCACTTGGCTCACCAAATTTCGTTCTTCTAGGTTAAACCGTTCCTTTGCAGTAACCGTTTTCATGTTTAGATTTCACTCTGTTTTCCCCTATATGGATACATGTAGTTGGAACTCTAAATCAAACACGGTTTGTGCTAGCTCTTTGAAACTAGGCACAATAATGTAGTTCCAAGATCTATCGCTATGGTTTGTGTGCTATTGAAGTAGCCCCAAGCAGAGACTGACGAGAATCCCTTTCATTAAACGGGTTGCCATGCTTCCAAAAAACTACGAGTTTCCTGAAATTTCAGCAAACATCTTTTCACCCAATCTTGATGATACTTCCATTTAATGATCAGTACACCAATCCGACTTGGCTCACCAAATTTCGTTCTTCTAGGTTAAACTGTTCCTTTGCAGTAACTGTTTTCAATTTTAGGTTTCACTCTGTTTTCTCCTATATGGATACATGTAGTTGGAACTCTAAATCAAACACGGTTTGTGCTAGCTCTTTGAAACTTGGCACAATAATGTAGTTCCAAGTTCTATCGCTATGGTTTGTGTGCTATTGAATTAGCCCCAAGCAGAAACTGACGAGAATCCCTTTCACAGAAAGGGGTTGCCAGGCTTCCAAAAAACTGCGAGTTTCCTGAAATCTCAGCAAACATTTTTTCACCCAATCTTGATAATACTTGCAGGTAGTGATCAGTAAACCAATCCCACTTGGCTCACCAAATTTCGTTCTTCTAGGTTAACCGTTCCTTTGCAGTTACCGTTTTCATGTTTAGGTTTCACTCTGTTTTCTCCTATATGGATGCATGTAGTTGGAACTCTAAATCAAACACGATTTGTGCTAGCCCTTTGAAACGTGGCACAATAATGTAGTTCCAAGTTCTATCACTATGGTTTGTGTGCTATTGAAGTAGCCCCAAGCAGAGACTGACGAGAATCACTTTCATTGAAAGGGGTTGCCAAGCTTCCAAAAAATAACGAGTTTCCTGAAATCTCAGCAAACATTTTTTCACCCAATCTTGATGATACTTCCATTTAATGATCAGTACACCAATCCCACTTGGCTCACCAAATTTCGTTCTTCTAGGTTAAACCGTTCCTTTGCAGTAACCGTTTTCATGTTTAGATTTCACTCTGTTTTCCCCTATATGGATACATGTAGTTGGAACTCTAAATCAAACACGGTGTGTGCTAGCTCTTTGAAACTTGGCACAATAATGTAGTTCCAAGTTCTATCGCTCTGGTTTGTATGCTAATGAAGTAGCCCCAAGCAGAGACTGACGAGAATCCCTTTCATTGAAAGGGGTTGCCAAGCTTGCAAAAATCTACAGGTTTCCTGAAATCTCAGCAAACATTTTTTCACCCAATCTTGATGATACTTCCATTTAATGATCAGTACACGAATCCCACTTGGCTCACCAAACTTCGTTCTTCTAGGTTAAACCGTTCCTTTGCAGGAACCGTTTTCATGTTTAGATTTCACTCTCTTTTCTCCTATAGGGATACATGTAGTTGGAACTCTAAATCAAACACGGTTTGTGCTAGCTCTTTGAAACTTGGCACAATAATGTAGTTCCAAGTTCTATCGCTATGATTTGTGTGCTATTGAAGTAGCCCCAAGCAGAGACTGACGAGAATCCCTTTCATTGAAAGTGGTTGCCAGGCTTCTAAAACACTGCGAGTTTCCTGAAATCTCAGCAAACATTTTTTCACCCAATCTTGATGATACTTCCATTTAATGATCAGTACACCAATCCCACTTGGCTCACCAAATTTTGTTCTTCTAGGTTAAACCTTTTCCTTTGCAGTAACCGTGTTTTCATGTTTAAGTTTCCACTCATGTTTTCTTCCTATACATGTAGTTGGAACTCTAAATAAAACACGGTTTGTGCTAGCTCTTTGAAACTTTTCACAATAATGTAGTTCCGAGTTCCATCGCTATGGTTTGTGTGCTATTGAAGTAGCCCTAAGCAGAGACTGACGAGAATCCCTTTCATTGAAAGGCGTTGCCAAGCTTCCAAAAAACTACGAGTTTCCTGAAATCTCAGCAAACATTTTTTCACCCAATCTTGATGATACTTGCAGGTAGTGATCAGTACACGAATCTCACTTGGCTCACCAAATTTCGTTCTTCTAGGTTAAACCGTTCCTTTGCAGTAACCGTTTTCATGTTTAGGTTCACTCTGTTTTCTCCTATATGGATACATGTAGTCGGAACTCTAAATCAAACACGGTTTGTACTAGCTCTTTGAAACTTGGCACAATAATGTAGTTCCAAGTTCTATCGCTATGGTTTGTGTGCTATTGAAGTAGCCCCAAGCAGAGACTGACGAGAATCCCTTTCATTGAAAGGGGTTGCCAAGCTTGCAAAAATCTACAGGTTTCCTGAAA
Source organism: Urocitellus parryii (assembly GCF_045843805.1). Classification (NCBI taxonomy): domain Eukaryota; kingdom Metazoa; phylum Chordata; class Mammalia; order Rodentia; family Sciuridae; genus Urocitellus; species Urocitellus parryii. Next base: position 12,697 of record NW_027553525.1, read on the forward strand.
TCTCAGCAAACATTTTTTCACCCAATCTTGATGATACTTCCATTTAATGATCAGTACACCAATCCCACTTGGCTCACCAAACTTCGTTCTTCTAGGTTCAACCGTTCCTTTGCAGTAACCGTTTTCATGTTTAGATTTCACTCTGTTTTCTCCTATATGGATACATGTAGTTGGAACTCTAAATCAAACACGGTTTGTGCTAGCTCTTTGAAACTTGGCACAATAATGTAGTTCCAAGTTCTATCGCTATGATTTGTGTGCTATTGAAGTAGCCCCAAGCAGAGACTGACGAGAATCCCTTTCATTGAAAGTGGTTGCCAAGCTTCCAAAAAACTACGAGTTTCCTGGAATCTCAGCAAATATTTTTTCACCCAATCTTGATGATACTTCCATTTAATGATCAGTACACCAATCCCACTTGGCTCACCAAATTCCGTTCTTCTAGGTTAAACAGTTCCTTTGCAGTAACCGTTTTCATGTTTAGATTTCACTCTGTTTTCCCCTATATGGATACATGTAGTTGGAACTCTAAATCAAATACGGTTTGTGCTAGGTCTTTGAAACTAGGCACAATAATGTAGTTCCAAGTTCTATCGCTATGGTTTGTGTGCTATTGAAGTAGCCCCAAGCAGAGACTGACGAGAATCCCTTTCATTGAAACGGGTTGCCAAGCTTCCAAAAAACTACGAGTTTCCTGAAATCTCAGCAAACATTTTTTCACCCAATCTTGATGATACTTCCATTTAATGATCAGTACACCAATCCCACTTGGCTCACCAAATTTCGTTCTTCTAGGTTAAACCGTTACTTTGCGGTAACTGTTTTCATGTTTAGGTTTCACTGTGTTTTCTCCTATATGGATACATGTAGTTGGAACTCTAAATCAAACACGGTTTGTGCTAGCTCTTTGAAACTTGGCACAATAATGAAGTTCCAAGTTCTATCGCTATGGTTTGTGTGCTATTGAAGTAGCCCCAAGCAGAGACTGACGAGAATCCCTTTCATTGAAAGTGGTTGCCAAGCTTGCAAAAAACTACGAGTTTCCTGAAATCTCAGCAAACGTTTTTTCACCCAATCATGATGATACTTGCAGTTAGTGATCAGTACACGAATCTCACTTGGCTCACCAAATTTCGTTCATCTAGGTTAAACCGTTCCTTTGCAGTAACCATTTTCATGTTTAGGTTTCACTCGGTTTTCTCCTATATGGATACATGTAGTTGGAACTCTAAATCAAACACGGTTTGTGCTAGCTCTTTGAAACTTTTCACACTAATGTAGTTCCAAGTTCTATCGCTATGGATTGTGTGCTATTGAAGTAGCCCCAAGCAGAGACTGACGAGAATCCCTTTCATTGAAAGGGGTTGCCAGGCTTCCAAAAAACTGCGAGTTTCCTGAAATCTCAGCAAACATTTTTTCACGCAATCTTGATAATACTTGCAGGTAGTGATCAGTAAACCAATCCCACTAGGCTCACCAAATTTCGTTCTTCTAGGTTAAACCGTTCCTTTGCAATAACCGTTTTCATGTTTAGGTTTCACTCTGTTTTCTCCTATATGGATACATGTAGTTGGAACTCTAAATCAAACACGGTTTGTGCTAGCCCTTTGAAACGTGGCACAATAATGTAGTTCCAATTTCTATCGCTATGGTTTGTGTGCTATTGAAGTATCCCCAAGCAGAGACTGACGAGAATCCCTTTCATTGAAACGAGTTGCCAAGCTTCCAAAAAACTACGAGTTTCCTGAAATCTCAGCAAACATTTTTTCACCCAATCTTGATGATACTTCCATTTAATGATCAGTACACCAATCCCACTTGGCTCACCAAATTTCGTTCTTCTAGGTTAAACCGTTCCTTTGCAGTAACCGTTTTCATGTTTAGATTTCACTCTGTTTTCCCCTATATGGATACATGTAGTTGGAACTCTAAATCAAACACGGTTTGTGCTAGCTCTTTGAAACTAGGCACAATAATGTAGTTCCAAGATCTATCGCTATGGTTTGTGTGCTATTGAAGTAGCCCCAAGCAGAGACTGAGGAGAATCCCTTTCATTGAAACGGGTTGCCATGCTTCCAAAAAACTACGAGTTTCCTGAAATTTCAGCAAACATCTTTTCACCCAATCTTGATGATACTTCCATTTAATGATCAGTACACCAATCCGACTTGGCTCACCAAATTTCGTTCTTCTAGGTTAAACTGTTCCTTTGCAGTAACTGTTTTCAATTTTAGGTTTCACTCTGTTTTCTCCTATATGGATACATGTAGTTGGAACTCTAAATCAAACACGGTTTGTGCTAGCTCTTTGAAACTTGGCACAATAATGTAGTTCCAAGTTCTATCGCTATGGTTTGTGTGCTATTGAAGTAGCCCCAAGCAGAAACTGACGAGAATCCCTTTCACAGAAAGGGGTTGCCAGGCTTCCAAAAAACTGCGAGTTTCCTGAAATCTCAGCAAACATTTTTTCACCCAATCTTGATAATACTTGCAGGTAGTGATCAGTAAACCAATCACACTTGGCTCACCAAATTTCGTTCTTCTAGGTTAAACCGTTCCTTTGCAGTTACCGTTTTCATGTTTAGGATTCACTCTGTTTTCTCCTATATGGATGCATGTAGTTGGAACTCTAAATCAAACACGATTTGTGCTAGCCCTTTGAAACGTGGCACAATAATGTAGTTCCAAGTTCTATCACTATGGTTTGTGTGCTATTGAAGTAGCCCCAAGCAGAGACTGACGAGAATCCCTTTCATTGAAAGGGGTTGCCAATCTTCCAAAAAATAACGAGTTTCCTGAAATCTCAGCAAACATTTTTTCACCCAATCTTGATGATACTTCCATTTAATGATCAGTACACCAATCCCACTTGGCTCACCAAATTTCGTTCTTCTAGGTTAAACCGTTCCTTTGCAGTAACCGTTTTCATGTTTAGATTTCACTCTGTTTTCCCCTATATGGATACATGTAGTTGGAACTCTAAATCAAACACGGTTTGTGCTAGCTCTTTGAAACTTGGCACAATAATGTAGTTCCAAGTTCTATCGCTCTGGTTTGTGTGCTAATGAAGTAGCCCCAAGCAGAGACTGACGAGAATCCCTTTCATTGAAAGGGGTTGCCAAGCTTGCAAAAATCTACAGGTTTCCTGAAATCTCAGCAAACATTTTTTCACCCAATCTTGATGATACTTCCATTTAATGATCAGTACACGAATCCCACTTGGCTCACCAAAGTTCGTTCTTCTAGGTTAAACCGTTCCTTTGCAGGAACCGTTTTCATGTTTAGATTTCACTCTCTTTTCTCCTATAGGGATACATGTAGTTGGAACTCTAAATCAAACACGGTTTGTGCTAGCTCTTTGAAACTTGGCACAATAATGTAGTTCCAAGTTCTATCGCTATGATTTGTGTGCTATTGAAGTAGCCCCAAGCAGAGACTGACGAGAATCCCTTTCATTGTAAGGCGTTGCCAGGCTTCTAAAACACTGCGAGTTTCCTGAAATCTCAGCAAACATTTTTTTACCCAATCTTGATGATACTTCCATTTAATGATCAGTACACCAATCCCACTTGGCTCACCAAATTTCGTTCTTCTAGGTTAAACCTTTCCTTTGCAGTAACCGTGTTCATGTTTACGTTTCACTCTGTTTTCTCCTATATGGATACATGTAGTTGGAACTCTAAATAAAACACGGTTTGTGCTAGCTCTTTGAAACTTTTCACAATAATGTAGTTCCGAGTTCCATCGCTATGGTTTGTGTGCTATTGAAGTAGCCCCAAGCAGAGACTGACGAGAATCCCTTTCATTGAAAGGCGTTGCCAAGCTTCCAAAAAACTACGAGTTTCCTGAAATCTCAGCAAACATTTTTTCACCCAATCTTGATGATACTTGCAGGTAGTGATCAGTACACGAATCTCACTTGGCTCACCAAATTTCGTTCTTCTAGGTTAAACCGTTCCTTTGCAGTAACCGTTTTCATGTTTAGGTTTCACTCTGTTTTCTCCTATATGGATACATGTAGTTGGAACTCTAAATCAAACACGGTTTGTACTAGCTCTTTGAAACTTGGCACAATAATGTAGTTCCAAGTTCTATCGCTATGGTTTGTGTGCTATTGAAGTAGCCCCAAGCAGAGACTGACGAGAATCCCTTTCATTGAAAGGGGTTGCCAAGCTTGCAAAAATCTAGAGATTTCCTGAAATCTCAGCAAACATTTTTTCACCCAATCTTGATGATACTTCCATTTAATGATCAGTACACCAATCCCACTTGGCTCACCAAACTTCGTTCTTCTAGGTTCAACCGTTCCTTTGCAGGAACCGTTTTCATGTTTAGGTTTCACTCGGTTTTCTCCTATATGGATACATGTAGTTGGAACTCTAAATCAAACACGGTTTGTGCTAGGTCTTTGAAACTTGGCACAATAATGTAGTTCCAAGTTCTATCGCTATGATTTGTGTGCTATTGAAGTAGCCCCAAGCAGAGACTGACGAGAATCCCTTTCATTGAAAGGCGTTGCCAAGCTTCCAAAAAACTACGAGTTTCCTGAAATCTCAGCAAACATTTTTTCACCCGATCTTGATGATACTTGCAGGTAGTGATCAGTACACGAATCTCACTTGGCTCACCGAATTTCGTCCTTCTAGGTTAAACCGTTCCTTTGCAGGAACCGTTTTCATGTTTAGGTTTCACTCTGTTTTCTCCTATATGGATACATGTAGTTGGAACTCTAAATCAAACACGGTTTGTGCTAGCTCTTTGAAACTTGGCACAATAATGTAGTTCCAAGTTCTATCGCTATGGTTTGTGTGCTATTGAAGTAGCCCCAAGCAGAGACTGAGGAGAATCCCTTTCACAGAAAGGGGTTGCCAGGCTTCAAAAAAACTGCGAGTTTCCTGAAATCTCAGCAAACATTTTTTCACCCAATCTTGATAATACTTGCAGGTAGTGATCAGTATACCAATCCCACTTGCCTCACCAAATTTCGTTCTTCTAGGTTAAACCGTTCCTTTGCAGTAACCGTTTTCATGTTTAGGTTTCACTCTGTTTTCTCCTATATGGATACATGTAGTTGGAACTCTAAATCAAACACGGTTTGTGCTAGCTCTTTGAAACTTGGCACAATAATGTAGTTCCAAGTTCTATCGCAATGGTTTGTCTGCTATTGAAGTAGCCCCAAGCAGAGACGGACGAGAATCCCTTTCATTGAAAGGAGTTGCCAAGCTTCCAAAAAACTACGAGTTTCCTGAAATCTCAGCAAACATTTTTTCACCCAATCTTGATGATACTTCCATTTAATGATCAGTACACCAATCCCACTTGGCTCACCAAATTTCGTTCCTCTAGGTTAAACCGTTCCTTTGCAGAAACTGTTTTCATGTTTAGGTTTCACTCTGTTTTCTCCTATATGGATACATGTAGTTGGAACTCTAAATCAAACACGGTTTATGCTAGCTCTTTGAAACTTGGCCAATAATGTAGTTCCCAGTTCTATCAGTATGGTTTGTGTGCTATTGAAGTAGCCCCAAGCCGAGACTGACGAGAATCCCTTTCATTGAAAGGGGTTGCCAGGCTTCCAAAAAACTGCGAGTTTCCTGAAATCTCAGCAAACATTTTTTCACCCAATCTTGATAATACTTGCAGGTAGTGATCAGTAAACCAATCCCACTTGGCTCACAAATTTCGTTCTTCTAGGTTAAACCGTTCCTTTGCAGTAACCGTTTTCATGTTTAGATTTCACTCTGTTTTCCCCTATATGGATACATGTAGTTGGAACTCTAAATCAAACACGGTTTGTGCTAGCTATTTGAAACTTGGCACAATAATGTAGTTCCAAGTTCTATCGCTCTGGTTTGTGTGCTATGAAGTAGCCCCAAGCAGAGACTGACGAGAATCCCTTTCATTGAAAAGGGTTGCCAAGCTTCCAAAAAATAACGAGTTTCCTGAAATCTCAGCAAACATTTTTTCACCCAATCTTGATAATACTTGCAGGCAGTGATCAGTAAACCAATCCCACTAGGCTAACCAAATTTCGTTCTTTCTAGGTTAAACCCTTCCTTTGCAGTAACCGTTTTCATGTTTAGATTTCACACTGTTTTCCCCTATATGGATACACGTAGTTGGAACTCTAAATCAAACACGGTTTGTGCTAGCTCTTTGAAACTTGGCACAATAATGTAGTTCCAAGTTCTATCGCTATGGTTTGTGTGCTATTGAAGTAGCCCCAAGCAGAGACAGACGAGAATCCCTTTCATTGAAAGGGGTTGCCAAGCTTGCAAAAAACTACGAGATTCCTGAAATCTCAGCAAACATTTTTCACCCAATCTTGATGATACTTGCAGGTAGTGATCAGTACACGAATCTCACTTGGCTCACCAAATTTCGTCCTTCTAGGTTAAACCGTTCCTTTGGAGGAACCGTTTTCATGTTTAGGTTTCACTCTGTTTTCTCCTATATGGATACATGTAGTTGGAACTCTAAATCAAACACGGCTTCTGCTAGCTCTTTGAAACTAGGCACAATAATGTAGTTCCAAGTTTATCGCTACGGTTTGTGTGCTATTGAAGTAGCCCCAAGCAGAGACTGACGAGAATCCCTTTCATTGAAACGGCTTGCCAAGCTTCCAAAAAACTACGAGTTTCCTGAAATCTCAGCAAACATTTGTTCACCCAATCTTGATGATAATTCCATTTAATGATCAGTACACCAATCCCACTTGGCTCACCAAATTTCGTTCTTCTAGGTTAACCGTTCCTTTGCAGTAACTGTTTTCATGTTTAGGTTTCACTCTGTTTTCTCCTATATGGATACATGTAGTTGGAACTCTAAATCAAACACGGTTTGTGCTAGCTCTTTGAAACTTGGCACAGTAATGTAGTTCCAAGTTCTATCGCTATGGTTTGTGTGCTATTGAAGTAGCCCCAAGCAGAGGACTGAGGAGAATCCCTTTCACAGAAAGGGGTTGCCAGGCTTCCAAAAAACTGCGAGTTTCCTGAAATCTCAGCAAACATTTTTTCACCCAATCTTGATAATACTTGCAGGTAGTGATCAGTATACCAATCCCACTTGCCTCACCAAATTTCGTTCTTCTAGGTTAAACCGTTCATTTGCAATAACCGTTTTCATGTTTAGGTTTCACTCTGTTTTCTCCTATAAGGATACATGTAGTTGGAACTCTAAATCAAACACGGTTTGTGCTAGCTCTTTGAAACTTGGCACAATAATGTAGTTCCAAGTTCTATCGCTATGGTTTGTGTGCTATTGAAGTAGCCCCAAGCAGAGACTGACGAGAATCCCTTTCATTGAAGGAGTTGCCAAGCTTCCAAAAAACTACGAGTTTCCTGAAATCTCAGCAAACATTTTTTCACCCAATCTTGATGATACTTCCATTTAATGATCAGTACACCAATCCCACTTGGCTCACCAAATTTCGTTCTTCTAGGTTAAACCGTTCCTTTGCAGAAACTGTTTTCATGTTTAGGTTTCACTCTGTTTTCTCCTATATGGATACATGTAGTTGGAACTCTAAATCAAACACGGTTTATGCTAGCTTTTTGAAACTTGGCACAATAATGTAGTTCCCAGTTCTATCGGTATGGTTTGTGTGCTATTGAAGTAGCCCCAAGCAGAGACTGACGAGAATCCCTTTCATTGAAAGGGGTTGCCAAGCTTCCAAAAAACTACGAGTTTCCTGAAATCTCAGCAAACATTTTTTCACCCAATATTGATGATACTTGCAGGTAGTGATCAGTACACGAATCTCACTTGGCTCACCAAATTTCGTTCTTCTAGGTTAAACCGTTCTTTTGCAGTAACCGTTTTCATGTTTAGGTTTCACTCTGTTTTCTCCTATATGGATACATGTAGTTGGAACTCTAAATCAAACACGGTTTGTGCTAGCTCTTTGAAACTTGGCACAATAATGTAGTTCCAAGTTCTATCGCTATGGTTTGTGTGCTATTGAAGTAGCCCCAAGCAGAGACTGACGAGAATCCCTTTCATTGAAAGGGGTTGCCAAGGTTGCAAAAAACTACGAGTTTCCTGAAATCTCAGCAAACATTTTTTTCACCCGATCTTGATGATAATTGCAGGTAGTGATCAGTACACGAATCTCACTTGGCTCACCAATTTTCCTTCTTCTAGGTTAAACGTTCCTTTGCAGTAACCGTTTTCATGTTTAGGTTTCACTCTGTTTTCTCCTATATGGATACATGTAGTTGGAACTCTAAATCAAACACGGTTTGTGCTAGCTCTTTGAAACTAGGCACAATAATGTAGTTCCAAGTTTATCGCTATGGTTTGTGTGCTATTGAAGTAGCCCCAAGCAGAGACTGACGAGAATCACTTTCATTGAAAGGGGTTGCCAAGCTTCCAAAAAACTACAAGTTTGATGAAATCTCAGCAAACATTTTTTCAACCAATCTTGATGATACTTCCATTTATTTATCAGTACACCAATCCCACTTGGCTCACCAAATTCGTTCTTCTAGGTTAAACCGTTCCTTTGCAGTAACCGTTTTCATGTTTAGATTTCACTCTGTTTTCCCATATATGGATACATGTAGTTGGAACTCTAAATCGAACACGGTTTGTGCTAGCTATTTGAAACTTGGCACAATAATGTAGTTCCAAGTTCTATCGCTATGGTTTGTGTGCTATTGAAGTAGCCCCAAGCAGAGACTGACGAGAATCCCTTTCATTGAAAGGGGTTGCCAGGTTCCAAAAAACTGCGAGTTTCCTGAAAACTCAGCAAAACATTTTTTCACCCAATCTGGATAATACTTGCAGGTAGTGATCAGTACACGATCTCACTTGGCTCAACAAATTTTGTTCTTCTAGGTTAAACCGTTCCTTTGCAGTAACCGTTTTCATGTTCAGGTTTCACTCTGGTTTCTCCTATATGGATACATGTAGTTGGAACTCTAAATCAACACGATTTGTGCTAGCTCTTTGAAACTTGGCACAATAATGTAGTTCCAAGTTCCATCGCTATGGTTTGTGTGGTATTGAAGTAGCCCCAAGCAGAGACTGACGAAAATCCCTTTCATTGAAAGGGTATGCCAAGCTTGCAAAAAACTACGAGTTTCCTGATCTCAGCAAACATTTTTTCACCCAATCTTGATGATACTTGCAGGTAGTGATCAGTACACGAATCTCACTTGGCTCACCGAATTTCGTCCTTCTAGGTTAAACCGTTCCTTTGCAATAACCGTTTTCATGTTTAGGTTTCACTCTGTTTTCTCCTATATGGATACATGTAGTTGGAACTCTAAATCAAACACGGTTTGTGCTAGCTCTTTGAAACTTGGCACAATAATGTAGTTCCAAGTTCTATCGCAATGGTTTGTCTGCTATTGAAGTAGCCCCAAGGAGAGACTGACGAGAATCCCTTTCATTGAAAGGAGTTGCCAAGCTTCCAAAAAACTACGAGTTTCCTGAAATCTCAGCAAATATTTTTTCACCCAATCTTGATGATACTTCCATTTAATGATCAGTACACCAATCCCACTTGGCTCACCAAATTTCGTTCTTCTAGGTTAAACCGTTCCTTTGCAGAAAATGTTTTCATGTTTAGGTTTCACTCTGTTTTCTCCTATATGGATACATGTAGTTGGAACTCTAAATCAAACACGGTTTATGCTAGCTCTTTGAAACTTGGCACAATAATGTAGTTCCCAGTTCTATCGGTATGGTTTGTGTGCTATTGAAGTAGCCCCAAGCCGAGACTGACGAGAATCCCTTTCACTGAAAGGGGTTGCCAAGCTTCCAAGAAACTACGAGTTTCCTGAAATCTCAGCAAACATTTTTTCACCCAATCTTGATGATACTTGCCAGGGAGTGATCAGTACACGAGTCTCACTTGGCTCACCAAATTTCGTTCTTCTAGGTTAAACGTTCTTTGCAGTAACCGTTTTCATGTTTAGGTTTCACTCTGTTTTCTCCTATATGGATACATGTAGTTGGAACTCTAAATCAAACACGGCTTATGCTAGCTCTTTGAAACTAGGCACAATAATGTAGTTCCAAGTTTATCGCTATGGTTTGTGTGCTATTGAAGTAGCCCCAAGCAGAGACTGACGAGAATCCCTTTCATTGAAACGGCTTGCCAAGCTTCAAAAAACTACGAGTTTCCTGAAATCTCAGCAAACATTTGTTCACCCAATCTTGATGATACTTCCATTTAATGATCAGTACACCAATCCCACTTGGCTCACCAAATTTCGTTCTTCTAGGTTAAACCGTTCCTTTGCAGGAACTGTTTTCATGTTTAGGTTTCACTCTGTTTTCTCCTATATGGATACATGTAGTTGGAACTCTAAATCAAACACGGTTTGTGCTAGCTCTTTGAAACTTGCACAATAATGTAGTTCCAAGTTCTATCGCTATGGTTTGTGTGCTATTGAAGTAGCCCCAAGCAGAGACTGAGGAGAATCCCTTTCACAGAAAGAGGTTGCCATGCTTCCAAAAAACTGCGAGTTTCCTGAAATCTCAGCAAACATTTTTTCACCCAATCTTGATAATACTTGCAGGTAGTGATCAGTATACCAATCCCACTTGCCTCACCAAATTTCGTTCTTCTAGGTTAAACCGTTCCTTTGCAATAACCGTTTTCATGTTAGGTTTCACTCTGTTTTCTCCTATATGGATACATGTAGTTGGAACTCTAAATCAAACACGGTTTGTGCTAGCTCTTTGAAACTTGGCACAATAATGTAGTTCCAAGTTCTATCGCTCTGGTTTGTGTGCTATTGAAGTAGCCCCAAGCAAGAGACTGACGAGAATCCCTTTCATTGAAAGGGGTTGCCAAGGTTGCAAAAAACTACGAGTTTCCTGAAATCTCAGCAAACATTTTTTCACCCGATATTGATGATACTTGCAGGTAGTGATCAGTACACGAATCTCACTTAGCTCACCAATTTTCCTTCTTCTAGATTAAACCGTTCCTTTGCAGTAACCGTTTTCATGTTTAGGTTTCACTCTGTTTTCTCCTATATGGATACATGTAGTTGGAACTCTAAATCAAACACGGTTTGTGCTAGCTCTTTGAAACTTGGCACAATAATGTAGTTCCAAGTTTATCGCTATGGTTTGTGTGCTATTGAAGTAGCCCCAAGCAGAGACTGACGAGAATCACTTTCATTGAAAGGGGTTGCCAAGCTTCCAAAAAACTACAAGTTTGATGAAATCTCAGCAAACATTTTTTTCACCCAATCTTGATGATACTTCCATTTAATTATCAGTACACCAATCCCACTTGGCTCACCAAATTTCGTTCTTCTAGGTTAAACCGTTCCCTTTGCAGTAACCGTTTCATGTTTAGATTTCACTCTGTTTTCCCCTATATGGATACATGTAGTTGGAACTCTAAATCAAACACGGTTTGTGCTAGCTATTTGAAACTTGGCACAATAATGTAGTTCCAAGTTCTATCGCTCTGGTTTGTGTGCTATTGAAGTAGCCCCAAGCAGAGACTGACGAGAATCCCTTTCATTGAAACGGGTTGCCAAGCTTCCAAAAAACTACGAGTTTCCTGAAATCTCAGCAAACATTTTTTCATCCAATCTTGATGATACTTCCATTTAATGATCAGTACACCAATCCCACTTGGCTCACCAAATTTCGTTCTTCTAGGTTAAACCGTTCCTTTGCAGTAACTGTTTTCATGTTTAGATTTCACTCTGTTTTCCCCTATATGGATACATGTAGTTGGAACTCTAAATCAAACACGGTTTGTGTTAGCTCTTTGAAACTTGGCACAATAATGTAGTTCCAAGTTCTATCGCTATGGTTTGTGTGCTATTGAAGTAGCCCCAAACAGAGACTGACGAGAGTCCTTTTCATTGAAAGGGGTTGCCAAGCTTCCAAAAAACTACGACTTTCCTGAAATCTCAGCAAACATTTTTTCACCCAATCTTGATGATACTTGCAGGTAGTGATCAGCACACGAATCTCACTTGGCTCACCAAATTTCGTTCTTCTAGGTTAAACCGTTCCTTTGCAGAAACTGTTTTCATGTTTAGGTTTCCCTCTGTTTTCTCCTATATGGATACATGTAGTTGGAAATCTAAATCAAACACGGTTTATGCTAGCTCTTTGAAACTTGGCACAATAATGTAGTTCCCAGTTCTATCGGTATGGTTTGTGTGCTATTGAAGTAGCCCCAAGCCGAGACTGAGGAGAATCCCTTTCATTGAAAGGGGTTGCCAAGCTTCCAAAAAACTACGAGTTTCCTGAAATCTCAGCCAAACATTTTTTCACCCAATCTTGATGATACTTGCAGGGAGTGATCAGTACAGGAGTCTCACTTGGCTCACCAAATTTCGTTCTTCTAGGTTAAACCGTTCCTTTGCAGTAACCGTTTTCATGTTTAGGTTTCACTCTGTTTTCTCCTATATGGATACATGTATTTTGGAACTCTAAATCAAACACGGTTTGTGCTAGCTCTTTGAAACTTGGCACAATAATGTAGTTCCAAGTTCTATCGCTATGGTTTGTGTGCTATTGAAGGAGCCCCAAGCAGAGACTGACGAGAATCCCTTTCATTGAAAGGGGTTGCCAGGCTTCCAAAAAACTGCGAGTTTCCTGAAATCGCAGCAAACATTTTTTCACCCAATCTTGATAATACTTGCAGGTAGTGATCAGTAAACCAATCCCACTAGGATCACCAAATTTCGTTCCTCTAGGTTAAACCGTTCCTTTGCAATAACCGTTTTCATGTTTAGGTTTCACTCTGTTTTCTCCTATATGGATACATGTAGTTGGAACTCTAAATCAACACGGTTTGTGCTAGTTCTTTGAAACTGGGCACAATAATGTAGTTCCAAGTTCTATCGCTATGGTTTGTGTGCTATTGAAGTAGCCCCAAGCAGAGACTGACGAGAATCCCTTTCATTGAAAGGGTTGCCAAGCTTCCAAAAAACTACGAGTTTCCTGGAATCTCAGCAAACATTTTTTCACCCAATCTTGATGATACTTCCATTTAATGATCAGTACACCAATCCCACTTGGCTCACCAAATTTCTTTCTTCAAGGTTAAACCGTTCCTTTGCAGTAACCGTTTTCATGTTTAGATTTCACTCTGTTTTCCCCTATATGGATACATGTAGTTGGAACTCTAAATCAAACACGGTTTGTGCTAGCTCTTTGAAACTTGGCACAATAATGTAGTTCCAAGTTCTATCGCTATGGTTTGTGTGCTATTGAAGTAGCCCCAAGCAGTAAATGACGAGAATCCCTTTCACAGAAAGGGGTTGCCAGGCTTCCAAAAAACTGCGAGTTCCTGAAATATCAGCAAATATTTTTCACCCAATCTTGATAATACTTGCAGGTAGTGATCAGTATACCAATCCCACATGGCTGACCAAATTTCGTTCTTCTAGGTTAAACCGTTCCTTTGCAGTAACCGTTTTCATGTTTTGATATCACTCTGTTTTCCCCTATATGGATACATGTAGTTGGAACTCTAAATCAAACACGGTTTGTGCTAGCTATTTGATACTTGGCACAATAATGTAGTTCCAAGTTCTATCGCTCTGGTTTGTGTGCTATTGAAGTAGCCCCAAGCAGAGACTGACGAGAATCCCTTTCATTGAAACGGGTTGCCAAGCTTCCAAAAAATAACGAGTTTCCTGAAATCTCAGCAAACAATTTTTTCACCCAATCTTGATGATATTTCCATTTAATGATCAGTACACCAATCCCACTTGGCTCACCAAGTTTCGTTCTTCTAGGTTAAACCGTTCCTTTGCAGTAACCGTTTTCATGTTTAGATTTCACTCTGTTTTCCCCTATATGGATACATGTAGTTGGAACTCTAAATCAACACGGTTTGTGCTAGCTCTTTGAAACTTGGCACAATAATGTAATTCCAAGTTCTATCGCTATGGTTTGTGTGCTATTGAAGTAGCCCCAAGCAGAGATTGACGAGAATCCCTTTCATTGAAAGGGGTTGCCAGGCTTCCAAAAAACTGCGAGTTTCCTGAAATCTCAGCAAACATTTTTTCACCCAATCTTGATAATACTTGCAGGTAGTGATCAGTACATGAATCTCCTTGGCTCAACAAATTTCGTTCTTCTAGGTTAAACCGTTCCTTTGCAGTAACCGTTTTCATGTTCAGGTTTCACTCTGTTTTCTCCTATATGGATACATGTAGTTGGAACTCTAAATCAAACACGGTTTGTGCTAGCTCTTTGAAACTTTTCACAATAATGTAGTTCCAAGTTCCATCGCTATGGTTTGTGTGGTATTGAAGTAGCCCCAAGCAGAGACTGACGAGAATCCCTTTCATTGAAAAGGGGTTGCCAAGCTTGCAAAAACTGCGAGTTTCCTGAAATCTCAGCAAACATTTTTCACCCAATCTTGATGATACTTCCATTTAATTATCAGTACACCAATCCCACTTGGCTCACCAAATTTCGTTCTTCTAGGTTAAACCGTTCCTTTGCAGAAACTGTTTCATGTTTAGGTTTCACTCTGTTTTCTTCTATATGGATACATGTAGTTGGAAATCTAAATCAAACACGGTTTATGCTAGCTCTTTGAAACTTGGCACAATAATGTAGTTTCCAGTTCTATCGGTATGGTTTGTGTGCTATTGAAGTAGCCCCAAGCCGAGACTGACGAGAATCCCTTTCACTGAAAGGGGTTGCCAAGCTTCAAGAAACTACGAGTTTCCTGAAATCTCAGCAACATTTTTTCACCCAATCTTGATGATACTTGCAGGGAGTGATCAGTACAGGAGTCTCACTTGGCTCACCAAATTTCGTTCTTCTAGGTTAAACCGTTCCTTTGCAGTAACCGTTTTCATGTTTAGTTTTCCACTCTGTTTTCTCCTATATGGATACATGTAGTTGGAACTCTAAATCAAACACGGTTGTGCTAGCTCTTTGAAACTTGGCACAATAATGTAGTTCCAAGTTCTATCGCTATGGTTTGTGTGCTATTGAAGGAGCCCCAAGCAGCGACTGACGAGAATCCCTTTCATTGAAAGGGTTGCCAGGCTTCCAAAAAACTGCGAGTTTCCTGAAATCTCAGCAAACATTTTTTCACTCAATCTTGATAATACTTGCAGGTAGTGATCAGTAAACCAATCCCACTAGGCTCACCAAATTTCGTTCCTCTAGGTTAAACCGTTCCTTTGCAATAACCGTTTTCATGTTTAGGTTTCACTCTGTTTTCTCCTATATGGATACATGTAGTTGGAACTCTAAATCAAACACGGTTTGTGCTAGCTCTTTGAAACTGGGCACAATAATGTAGTTCCAAGTTCTATCGCTATGGTTTGTGTGCTATTGAAGTAGCCCCAAGCAGAGACTGACGAGAATCCCTTTCATTGAAAGGGGTTGCCAAGCTTCCAAAAAACTACGAGTTTCCTGAAATCTCAGCAAACATTTTTTCACCCAATCTTGATGATACTTCCAATTTAATGATCAGTACACCAATCCCACTTGGCTCACCAAATTTCTTTCTTCTAGGTTAAACCGTTCCTTTGCAGTAACCGTTTTCATGTTTAGATTTCACTCTGTTTTCCCCTATATGGATACATGTAGTTGGAACTCTAAATCAAACACGGTTTGTGCTAGCTCTTTTGAAACTTGGCACAATAATGTAGTCCAAGTTCTATTCGCTATGGTTAGTGTGCTTATTGAAGTAGCCCCAAGCAGAAAATGACGAGAATCCCTTTCACAGAAAGGGGTTGCCAGGCTTCCAAAAACTGCGAGTTTCCTGAAATCTCAGCAAACATTTTTTCACCCAATCTTGATAATACTTGCAGGTAGTGATCAGTATACCAATCCCACTTGGCTGACCAAATTTCGTTCTTCTAGGTTAAACCATTCCTTTGCAGTAACCGTTTTCATGTTTAGGTTTCACTCTGTTTTCTCCTATATGGATGCATGTAGTTGGAACTCTAAATCAAACACGATTTGTGCTAGCTCTTTGAAACTTGGCACAATAATGTAGTTCCAAGTTCTATCACTATGGTTTGTGGGCTATTGAAGTAGCCCCAAGCAGGGACTGACGAGAATCCCTTTCATTGAAAGGGGTTGCCAAGCTTCCAAAAAACTACGAGTTTCCTGAAATCTCAGCAAACATTTTTTCATCCAATCTTGATGATACTTCCATTTAATGATCAGTACACCAATCCCACTTGGCTCACCAAATTTCGTTCTTCTAGGTTAAACCGTTCCTTTGCAGTAACTGTTTTCATGTTTAGATTTCACTCTGTTTTCCCCTATATGGATACATGTAGTTGGAACTCTACATCAAACACGGTTTGTGTTAGCTCTTTGAAACTTGGCACAATAATGTAGTTCCAAGTTCTATCGCTATGGTTTGTGTGCTATTGAAGTAGCCCCAAACAGAGACTGACGAGAGTCCTTTTCATTGAAAGGGGTTGCCAAGCTTCCAAAAAACTACGAGTTTCCTGAAATCTCAGCAAACATTTTTTCACCCAATCTTGATGATACTTCCTTTTAATGATCAGTACACCAATCCCACTTGGCTCACCAAATTTCGTTCTTCTAGGTTAAACCGTTCCTTTGCAGTAACCGTTTTCATGTTTAGGTTTCACTCTGTTTTCTCCTATATGGATACATGTATTTGGAACTCTAAATCAAACACGGTTTTATGCTAGCTCTTTGAAACTTGGCACAATAATGTAGTTCCAAGTTCTATCGCTCTGGTTTGTGTGCTATTGAAGTAGCCCCAAGCAGAACTGACGGAAACCCTTTCATTGAAAGGGGTTGCCAAGCTTCCAAAAAACTGCGAGTTTCCTGAAATCTCAGCAAACATTTTTTCACCCAATCTGGATAATACTTGCAGGTAGTGATCAGTAAACCAATCCCACTAGGCTCACCAAATTTCGTTCTTCTAGGTTAAACCGTTCCTTTGCAGTAACCGTTTTCATGTTTAGATTTCACTCTGTTTTCCCCGATATGGATACATGTAAGTTGGAACTCTAAATCAAACACGGTTTGTGCTAGCTCTTTGAAACTTGGCACAATAATGTAATTCCAAGTTCTATCGCTATGGTTGTGTGCTATTGAAGTAGCCCCAAGCAGAGACTGACGAGAATCCCTTTCATTGAAAGGAGTTGCCAGGCTTCAAAAAACTTGCGAGTTTCCTTAAAACTCAGCAAACATAATTTCACCAATCTTGATATTACTTGCAGGTAGTGACCAGTTACACGAATCTCACTTGGCTCAACAAATTTTGTTCTTCTAGGTTAAGCCGTTACTTTGCAGTAACCGTGTTCATGTTTAGGTTTCACTCTGTTTTCTCCTATATGGATACATGTAGTTGGAACTCTAAATCAAACACGGTTTGTGCTAGCTCTTTGAAACTTGGCACAATAATGTAGTTCCAAGTTCTATCACTATGGTTTGTGTGCTATTGAAGTAGCCCCAAACAGAGACTGACGAGAATCCCTTTCATTGAAAAGGGGTTGCCAGGCTTCCAAAACAACTGCGAGTTTCCTGAAATCTCAGCAAACATTTTTTCACCAATCTTGATGATACTTCCATTTAATTATCAGTACACCAATCCCACTTGGCTCACCAAATTTCGTTCTTCTAGGTTAAACCGTTCCTTTGCAGAAACTGTTTTCATGTTTAGGTTTCACTCTGTTTTCTCCTATATGGATACATGTAGTTGGAAATCTAATCAAACACGGTTTATGCTAGCTCTTTGAAACTTGGCACAATAATGTAGTTTTCCAGTTCTATCGGTATGGTTTGTGTGCTAATTGAAGTAGCCCCAAGCCGAGACTGACGAGAATCCCTTTCATTGAAAGGGGTTGCCAAGCTTCCAAAAAACTACGAGTTTCCTGAAATCTCAGCAAACATTTTTTCACCCCAATCTTGATGATACTTGCAGGGAGTGATCACTACACGAGTCTCACTTGGCTCACCAAATTTCGTTCTTCTAGGTTAAACCGTTCCTTTGCAGTAACCGTTTTCATGTTTTAGGTTTCACTCTGTTTTCTCCTATATGGATACATGTAGTTGGAACTCTAAATCAAACACGGTTTGTGCTAGCTCTTTGAAACTTGGCACAATAATGTAGTTCCAAGTTCTATCGCTATGGTTTGTGTGCTATTGAAGGAGCCCCAAGCAGAGACTGACGAGAATCCCTTTCATTGAAAGGGGTTGCAGGCTTCCAAAAAACTGGCGAGTTTCCTGAAATCTCAGCAAACATTTTTTCACCCAATCTTGATATACTTGCAGGTAGTGATCAGTAAACCAATCCACTAGGCTCACCAAATTTCGTTTCCTCTAGGTTAAACCGTTCCTTTGCAATAACCGTTTTCATGTTTAGGTTTCACTCTGTTTTCTCCTATATGGATACATGTAGTTGGAACTCTAAATCAAACACGGTTTGTGCTAGCTCTTTGAAACTGGGCACAATAATGTAGTTCCAAGTTCTATCGCTATGGTTTGTGTGCTATTGAAGTAGCCCCAAGCAGAGACTGACGAGAATCCCTTTCATTGAAAGGGGTTGCCAAGCTTCCAAAAAACTACGAGTTTCCTGAAATCTCAGCAAACATTTTTTCACCCAATCTTGATGATACTTCCCATTTAATGATCAGTACACCAATCCCACTTGGCTCACCAAATTTCTTTCTTCTAGGTTAAACCGTTCCTTTGCAGTAACCGTTTTCATGTTTAGATTTCACTCTGTTTTCCCTATATGGATACATGTAGTTGGAACTCTAAATCAAACACGGTTTGTGCTAGCTCTTTGAAACCTTGGCACAATAATGTAGTTCCAAGTTCTATCGCTATGGTTTGTGTGCTATTGAAGTAGCCCCAAGCAGAAAATGACGAGAAATCCCTTTCACAGAAAGGGGTTGCCAGGCTTCCAAAAAACTGCGAGTTTCCTGATATCTCAGCAAACATTTTTTCACCCAATCTTGATAATACTTGCAGGTAGTGATCAGTATACCAATCCCACTTGGCTGACCAAATTTCGTTCTTCTAGGTTAAACCATTCCTTTGCAGTAACCGTTTTCATGTTTAGGTTTCACTCTGTTTTCTCCTATAGGGATGCATGTAGTTTGGAACTCTAAATCAAACACGATTTGTGCTAGCTCTTTGAAACTGGCACAATAATGTAGTTCCAAGTTCTATCACTATGGTTTGTGTGCTATTGAAGTAGCCCCAAGCAGGGACTGACGAGAATCCCTTTCATTGAAAGGGGTTGCCAAGCTTCCAAAAAACTACGAGTTTCCTGAAATCTCAGCAAACATTTTTTCATCCAATCTTGATGATACTTCCATTTAATGATCAGTACACCAATCCCCACTTGGCTCACCAAATTTCGTTCTTCTAGGTTAAAACCGTTCCTTTGCAGTAACTGTTTTCATGTTTAGATTTCACTCTGTTTTCCCCTATATGGATAATGTATTTGGAACTCTAAATCAAACACGGTTTGTGCTACCTCTTTGAAACTTGGCACAATAATGTAGTTCCAAGTTCTATCGCTATGGTTGTGTGCTATTGAAGTAGCCCCAAGCAGAGACTGACGAGAATCCCTTTCATTGAAAGGGGTTGCCAAGCTTCCAAAAAACTGCGAGTTTCTGAATCTCAGCAAACATTTTTCACCCAATTTGGATAATACTTGCAGGTAGTGATCAGTAAACCAATCCCACTAGGCTCACCAATTTCGTTCTTCTAGGTTAAACCGTTCCTTTGCAGTAACCGTTTTCATGTTTAGATTTCACTCTGTTTTCCCGATATGGATAACTGTAGTTGGAAATCTAAATCAAACACGGTTTGTGCTAGCTCTTTGAAACTTGGCACAATAATGTAATTCCAAGTTCTATCGCTTTGGTTTGTGTGCTATTGAAGTAGCCCCAAGCAGAGACTGACGAGAATCCCTTTCATTGAAAGGAGTTGCCAGGCTTCCAAAAAACTGCGAGTTTCCTGAAAACTCAGCAAACATAATTTCACCCAATCTTGATAATACTTGCAGGTAGTGACCAGTACACGAATCTCACTTGGCTCAACAAATTTTGTTCTTCTAGGTTAAGCCGTACTTTGCAGTAACCGTGTTCATGTTTAGGTTTCACTCTGTTTTCTCTATATGGATACATGTAGTTGGAACTCTAAATAAAACACGGTTTGTGCTAGCTCTTTGAAACTTGGCACAATAATGTAGTTCCAAGTTCTATCGCTATGGTTTGTGTGCTATTGAAGTAGCCCCAAGCAGAGACTGACGAGAATCCCTTTCATTGAAAGGGGTTGCCAGGCTTCCAAAAAACTGCGAGTTTCCTGAAATCTCAGCAAACATTTTTTCACCCAATCTTGATGATACTTCCATTTAATTATCAGTACACCAATCCCACTTGGCTCACCAAATTTCGTTCTTCTAGGTTAAACCGTTCCTTTGCAGAAACTGTTTTCATGTTTAGGTTCACTCTGTTTTCTCCTATATGGATACATGTATTTGGAACTCTAAATCAAAACACGGTTTGTGCTAGCTCTTTGAAACTTGGCACAATAATGTAGTTCCAAGTTCTATCGCTATGGTTTGTGTGCTATTGAAGTAGCCCCAAGCCGAGACTGACGAGAATCCCTTTCATGGAAAGGGGTTGCCAAGCTTCCAAAAAACTGCGAGTTTCCTGAAATCTCAGCAAACATTTTTTCACCCAATCTGGATAATACTTGCAGGTAGTGATCACTAAACCAATCCCACTAGGCTCACCAAATTTCGTTCTTCTAGGTTAACCGTTCCTTTGCAGTAACCGTTTTCATGTTTAGATTTCACTCTGTTTTCCCCGATATGGATACATGTAGTTGGAACTCTAAATCAAACCACGGTTTGTGCTTAGCTCTTTGAAACTTGGCACAATAATGTAATTCCAAGTTCTATCGCTATGGTTTGTGTGCTATTGAAGTAGCCCCAAGCAGAGACTGACGAGAATCCTTTCATTGAAAGGAGTTGCCAGGCTTCCAAAAAACTGCCAGTTTCCTGAAAACTCAGCAAACATAATTTCACCCAATCTTGATAATACTTGCAGGTAGTGACCAGTACACGAATCTCACTTGGCTCAACAAATTTTGTTCTTCTAGGTTAAGCCGTTACTTTGCAGTAACCGTGTTCATGTTTAGGTTTCACTCTGTTTTCTCCTATATGGATACATGTAGTTGGAACTCTAAATAAAACACGGTTTGTGCTAGCTCTTTGAAACTTGGCACAATAATGTAGTTCCATGTTCTATCGCTATGGTTTGTGTGCTATTGAAGTAGCCCCCAAGCAGAGACTGACGAGAATCCCTTTCATTGAAAGGGGTTGCAGGTTCCAAAAAACTGCGAGTTTCCTGAAATCTCAGCAAACTTTTTTTCACCCAATCTTGATGATACTTCCATTTAATGATCAGTACACCAATCCCACTTGGCTCACCAAATTTCGTTCTTCTAGGTTAAAACCGTTCCTTTGCAGAAACTGTTTTCATGTTTAGGTTTCACTCTGTTTTCTCTGTTTTCTCCTATATGGATACATGTAGTTGGAAATCTAAATCAAACACGGTTTATGCTAGCTCTTTGAAACTTGGCACAATAATGTAGTTTCCAGTTCTATCGGTATGGTTTGTGTGCTATTGAAGTAGCCCCAAGCCGAGACTGACGAGAATCCCTTTCATTGAAAGGGGTTGCCAAGCTTCCAAAAAACTACGAGTTTCCTGAAATCTCAGCAAACATTTTTTCACCCAATCTTGATGATACTTGCAGGGAGTGATCAGTACAGGAGTCTCACTTGGCTCACCAAATTTCGTTCTTCTAGGTTAAACCGTTCCTGTGCAGTAACCGTTTTCATGTTTAGGTTTTCACTCTGTTTCTCCTATATGGATACATGTAGTTGGAACTCTAAATCAAACACGGTTTGTGCTAGCTCTTTGAAACTTGGCACAATAATGTAGTTCCAAGTTCTATCGCTATGGTTTGTGTGCTATTGAAGGAGCCCCAAGCAGAGACTGACGAGAATCCCTTTCATTGAAAGGGGTTGCCAGGCTTCCAAAAAACTGCGAGTTCCTGAAATCTCAGCAAACATTTTTTCACCAATCTTGATAATACTTGCAGGTAGTGATCAGTAAACCAATCCCACTAGGCTCACCAAATTTCGTTCCTCTAGGTTAAACCGTTCCTTTGCAATAACCGTTTTCATGTTTAGGTTTCACTCTGTTTTCTCCTATATGGATACATGTAGTTGGAACTCTAAATCAAACACGGTTTGTGCTAGCTCTTTGAAACTGGGCACAATAATGTAGTTCCAAGTTCTATCGCTATGGTTTGTGTGCTATTGAAGTAGCCCCAAGCAGAGACTGACGAGAATCCCTTTCATTGAAAGGGGTTGCCAAGCTTCCAAAAACTACGAGTTTCCTGAAATCTCAGCAAACATTTTTTCACCCAATCTTGATGATACTTCCATTTAATGATCAGTACACCAATCCCACTTGGCTCACCAAATTTCTTTTCTTCTAGGTTAAACCGTTCCTTTGCAGTAACCGTTTTTCATGTTTAGATTTCACTCTGTTTTTCCCCTATATGGATACATGTAGTTGGAACTCTAAATCAAACACGGTTTGTGCTAGCTCTTTGAAACTTGGCACAATAATGTAGTTCCAAGTTCTATCGCTATGGTTTGTGTGCTATTGAAGTAGCCCCAAGCAGAAAATGACGAGAATCCCTTTCACAGAAAGGGGTTGCCAGGCTTCCAAAAAACTGCGAGTTTCCTGAAATCTCAGCAAACATTTTTTTCACCCAATCTTTGATAATACTTGCAGGTAGTGATCAGTATACCAATCCCACTTGGCTGACCAAATTTCGTTCTTCTAGGTTAAACCATTCCTTTGCAGTAACCGTTTTCATGTTTAGGTTTCACTCTGTTTTCTCCTATATGGATGCATGTAGTTGGAACTCTAAATCAAACACGATTTGTGCTAGCTCTTTGAAACTTGGCACAATAATGTAGTTCCAAGTTCTATCACTATGGGTTTGTGTGCTATTGAAGTAGCCCCAAGCAGGGACTGACGAGAATCCCCTTCATTGAAAGGGGTTGCCAAGCTTCCAAAAAACTATGAGTTTCCTGAATCTCAGCAAACATTTTTTCATCCATTCTTGATGATACTTCCATTTAATGATCAGTACACCAATCCCACTTGGCTCACCAAATTTCGTTCTTCTAGGTTAAACCGTTCCTTTGCAGTAACTGTTTTCATGTTTAGATTTCACTCTGTTTTCCCCTATATGGATACATGTATGTGGAACTCTAATCAAACACGGTTTGTGCTAGCTCTTTGAAACTTGGCACAATAATGTAGTTCCAAGTTCTATCGCTATGGTTTGTGTGCTATTGAAGTAGCCCCAAGCAGAGACTGACGAGAATCCCTTTCATTGAAAGGGGTTGCCAAGCTTCCAAAAAACTGCGAGTTTCCTGAAATCTCAGCAAACCATTTTTTCACCCAATCTGGATAATACTTGCAGGTAGTGATCAGTAAACCAATCCCACTAGGCTCACCAAATTTCGTTCTTCTAGGTTAAACCGTTCCTTTGCAGTAACCGTTTTCATGTTTAGATTTCACTCTGTTTTTCCCCGATATGGATACATGTAGTTGGAACTCTAAATCAAACACGGTTTGTGCTAGCTCTTTGAAACTTTGGCACAATAATGTAATTCCAAGTTCTATCGCTATGGTTTGTGTGCTATTGAAGTAGCCCCAAGCAGAGACTGACGAGAATCCTTTCACAGAAAGGGGTTGCCAGGCTTCCAAAACTGCGAGTTTCCTGAAACTCAGCAAACATAATTTCACCCAATCTTGATAATACTTGCAGGTAGTGACCAGTACACGAATCTCACTTGGCTCACAAATTTTGTTCTTCTAGGTTAAGCCGTTACTTTGTAGTAACCGTGTTCATGTTTAGGTTTCCACTCTGTTTTCTCCTATATGGATACATGTAGTTGGAACTCTAAATCAACACGGTTTGTGCTAGCTCTTTGAAACTTGGCACAATAATGTAGTTCCAAGTTCTATCGCTATGGTTTGTGTGCTATTGAAGTAGCCCCAAGCAGAGACTGACGAGAATCCCTTTCATTGAAAGGGGTTGCCAGGCTTCCAAAAAACTGCGAGTTTCCTGAAATCTCAGCAAACATTTTTTCACCCAATCTTGATGATACTTCCATTTAATTATCAGTACACCAATCCCACTTGGCTCACCAAATTTCGTTCTTCTAGGTTAAACCGTTCCTTTGCAGAAACTGTTTTCATGTTTAGGTTTCACTCTGTTTTCTCCTATATGGATACATGTATTTGGAACTCTAAATCAAACACGGTTTGTGCTAGCTCTTTGAAACTTGGCACATAATGTAGTTCCAAGTTCTATCGCTATGGTTTGTGTGCTATTGAAGTAGCCCCAAGCAGAGACTGACGAGAATCCCTTTCATTGAAAGGGG
>NW_027553526.1:0-37054 GCF_045843805.1 Urocitellus parryii
TCTAAATCAAACACGGTTTGTGCTAGCTCTTTGAAACTTGGCACAATAATGTAGTTCCACGTTCTATCACTATGGGTTGTGTCCTATTGAAGTAGCTCCAAGCAGAGACTGAAGAGAATCACTTTCATTGAAAGGGGTTGCCAAGCTTCCAAAAAACTACGAGTTTCCTGAAATCTCAGCAAACCTTTTTTCACCCAATCTTGATGATACTTGCAGGTAATGATCAGTACACCAATCCCACTTGGCTCACCAAATTTCGTTCATCTCGGTTAAACCGTTCCTTTGCAGGAACCGTTTTCATGTTTAGGTTTCACTCTGTTTTCTCCTATATAGATACATGTAGTTGGAACTCTAAATCAAACACGGTTTGTGGTAGCTCTTTGAAACTTGGCACAATAATGTAGTTCCAAGTTCTATCGCTATGGTTTGTGTCCTATTGAAGTAGCCCCAAGCAGAGACTGACGAGAATCACTTTCATTCAAAGGGGTTGCCAAGCTTCCAAAAAAACTACGAGTTTCCTGAAATCTCAGCAAACCTTTTTTCACCCAATCTTGATGATACTTGCAGGTCATGATCAGTACACCAATCCCACTTGGCTCACCAAATTTCGTTCTTCTCGGTTAAACCGTTCCTTTGCAGGAACCGTTTTCATGTTTAGGTTTCACTCTGTTTTCTCCTAGATGGATACATGTAGTTGGAACTCTAAATCAAACACGGTTTGTGCTAGCTCTTTGAAACTTGGCACATTAATGTAGTTCCAAGTTCTATCGCTATGGTTTGTGTCCTATTGAAGTAGCCCCAAGCAGAGACTGACGAGAATCACTTTCATTGAAATGGGTTTCCAAGCTTCCAAAAATCTACGAGTTTCCTGAAATCTCAGCAAACATTTTTTCACCCAATCTTGATGATACTTGCAGGTAATGATCAGTACACCAATCCCACTGGGCTCACCAAGTTTCGTTCTTCTCAGTTAAACCGTTCCTTTGCAGTAACCCTTTTCATGTTTAGGTTTCACTCTGTTTTCTCCTATATGGATACATGTAGTTGGAACTCTAAATCAAACACGGTTTGTGCTAGCTCTTTGAAACTCGGCACAATAATGTAGTTCCAAGTTCTATCGCTATGGTTTGTGTCCTATTGAAGTAGCCCCAAGCAGAGACTGACGAGAATCACTTTCATTGAAAGGGGTTGCCAAGCTTCCAAAAAACTACGAGTTTCCTGAAATCTCAGCAAACCTTTTTTCACCCAAACTTGATGATACTTGCAGGTAATGATCAGTACACCAATCCCACTTGGCTCACCAAATTTCGTTCATCTCGTTTAAATCGTTCCTTTGCAGGAACCGTTTTCATGTTTAGGTTTCACTCTGTTTTCTCCTATATAGATACATGTAGTTGGAACTCTAAATCAAACACGGTTTGTGGTAGCTCTTTGAAACTTGGCACAATAATGTAGTTCCAAGTTCTATCGCTATGGTTTGTGTCCTATTGAAGTAGCCACAAGCAGAGACTGACGAGAATCACTTTCATTGAAAGGGGTTGCCAAGCTTCCAAAAATCTACGAGTTTCCTGAAATCTCAGCAAACCTTTTTTCACCCAATCTTGATGATACTTGCAGGTAATGATCAGTACACCAGTCCCACTTGGCTCACCAAATTTCGTTCTTCTCGGTTAAACCGTTCCTTTGCAGGAACCGTTTTCATGTTTAGGTTTCACTCTGTTTTCTCCTATATGGGTACATGTAGTTGGAACTCTAAATCAAACACGGTTTGTGCTAGATCTTTGAAACTTGGCACAATAATGTAGTTCCAAGTTCTATCGCTATGGTTTCTGTCCTATTGAAGTAGCCCCAAGCAGAGACTGACGAGAATCACTTTCATTGAAAGGGGTTGCCAAGCTTCCAAAAAACTACGAGTTTCCTGAAATCTCAGCAAACCTTTTTTCACCCAATCTTGATGATACTTGCAGGTAATGATCAGTACACCAATCCCACTTGGCTCACCAAATTACGTTCATCTCGGTTAAACCGTTCCTTTGCAGGAACCGTTTTCATGTTTAGGTTTCACTCTGTTTTCTCCTATATAGATACATGTAGTTGGAACTCTAAATCAAACACGGTTTGTGCTAGCTCTTTGAAACTTGGCACAATAATGTTGTTCCACGTTCTATCACTATGGGTTGTGTCCTATTGAAGTAGCTCCAAGCAGAGACTGAAGAGAATCACTTTCATTGAAAGGGGTTGCCAAGCTTCCAAAAAACTACGAGTTTCCTGAAATCTCAGCAAACCTTTTTCACCCAATCTTGATGAGACTTGCAGGTAATGATCAGTACACCAATCCCACTTGGCTCACCAAATTTCGTTCTTCTCGGTTAAACCGATCCTTTGCAGGAACCGTTTTCATGTTTAGGTTTCACTCTGTTTTCTCCTATATGGAAACATGTAGTTGGAACTCTAAATCAAAAAGGGTTTGTGCTAGCTCTTTGAAACTTGGAACAATAATGTAGTTCCAAGTTCTATCGCTATGGTTTGTGTCCTATTGAAGAAGCCCCAAGCAGAGACTGACGAGAATCACTTTCATTGAAAGGGGTTGCCAAGCTTCCAAAAAACTACGAGTTTCCTGAAATCTCAGCAAACCTTTTTTCACCCAATCTTGATGATACTTGCAGGGATGGATCAGTACACCAATCCCACTTGGCTCACCAAATTTCGTTCTTCTCGGTTAAACCGTTCCTTTGCAGGAACCGTTTTCATGTTTAGGTTTCACTCTGTTTTCTCCTAGATGGATACATGTAGTTGGAACTCTAAATCAAACACGGTTTGTGCTAGCTCTTTGAAACTTGGCACAATAATGTAGTTCCAAGTTCTATCGCTATGGTTTGTGTCCTATTGAAGTAGCCCCAAGCAGAGACTGACGAGAATCACTTTCATTGAAAGGGGTTGCCAAGCTTCCAAAAAACGACGAGTTTCCTGAAATCTCAGCAAACCTTTTTTCACCCAATCTTGATGATACTTGCAGGTCATGATCAGTACACCAATCCCACTTGGCTCACCAAATTTCGTTCTTCTCGGTTAAACCGTTCCTTTGCAGGAACCGTTTTCATGTTTAGGTTTCACTCTGTTTTCTCCTAGATGGATACATGTAGTTGGAACTCTAAATCAAACACGGTTTGTGCTAGCTCTTTGAAACTTGGCACAATAATGTAGTTCCAAGTTCTATCGCTATGGTTTGTGTCCTATTGAAGAAGCCCCAAGCAGAGACTGACGAGAATCACTTTCATTGAAAGGGGTTGCCAAGCTTCCAAAAAACTACGAGTTTCCTGAAATCTCAGCAAACCTTT
Organism: Urocitellus parryii; assembly: GCF_045843805.1. NCBI lineage: Eukaryota > Metazoa > Chordata > Mammalia > Rodentia > Sciuridae > Urocitellus > Urocitellus parryii. The sequence goes on from NW_027553526.1 coordinate 3,339, forward strand.
TTTCACCCAATCTTGATGATACTTGCAGGGATGGATCAGTACACCAATCCCACTTGGCTCACCAAATTTCGTTCTTCTCGGTTAAACCGTTCCTTTGCAGGAACCGTTTTCATGTTTAGGTTTCACTCTGTTTTCTCCTAGATGGATACATGTAGTTGGAACTCTAAATCAAACACGGTTTGTGCTAGCTCTTTGAAACTTGGCACAATAATGTAGTTCCAACTTCTATCGCTATGGTTTGTGTCCTATTGAAGTAGCCCCAAGCAGAGACTGACGAGAATCACTTTCATTGAAAGGGGTTGCCAAGCTTCCAAAAAACGACGAGTTTCCTGAAATCTCAGCAAACCTTTTTTCACCCAATCTTGATGATACTTGCAGGTCATGATCAGTACACCAATCCCACTTGGCTCACCAAATTTCGTTCTTCTCGGTTAAACCGTTCCTTTGCAGGAACCGTTTTCATGTTTAGGTTTCACTCTGTTTTCTCCTAGATGGATACATGTAGTTGGAACTCTAAATCAAACACGGTTTGTGCTAGCTCTTTGAAACTTGGCACAATAATGTAGTTCCAAGTTCTATCGCTATGGTTTGTGTCCTATTGAAGTAGCCCCAAGCAGAGACTGACGAGAATCACTTTCATTGAAAGGGGTTTCCAAGCTTCCAAAAATCTACGAGTTTCCTGAAATCTCTGCAAACCTTTTTTCACCCACTCTTGATGATACTTGCAGGTAAGTATCAGTACACCAATCCCACTTGGCTCACCAAATTTCGTTCTTCTCGGTTAAACCGTTCCTTTGCAGGAACCGTTTTCATGTTTAGGTTTCACTCTGTTTTCTCCTAGATGGATACATGTAGTTGGAACTCTAAATCAAACACGGTTTGTGCTAGCTCTTTGAAACTTGGCACAATAATGTAGTTCCAACTTCTATCGCTATGGTTTGTGTCCTATTGAAGTAGCCCCAAGCAGAGACTGACAAGAATCACTTTCATTGAAAGGGGTTGACAAGCTTCCAAAAAACTACGAGTTTCCTGAAATCTCAGCAAGCCTTTTTTCACCCAATCTTGATGATACTTGCAGGTCATGATCAGTACACCAATCCCACTTTGCTCACCAAATTTCGTTCTTCTCGGTTTAACAGTTCCTTTGCAGGAACCGTTTTCATGTTTAGGTTTCACTCTGTTTTCTCCTATATGGATACATGTAGTTGGAACTCTAAATCAAACACGGTTTGTGCTAGCTCTTTGAAACTTGGCACAATAATGTAGTTCCAAGTTCTATCGCTATGGTTTGTATCCTATTGAAGTAGCCCCAAGCAGAAACTGACGAGAATCACTTTCATTGAAAGGGGTTGCCAAGCTTCCAAAAAACTACGAGTTTCCTGAAATCTCAGCAAACCTTTTTTCACCCAATCTTGATGATACTTGCAGGTAATGATCAGTACACGAATCCCACTTGGCTCACGAAATTTCGTTCTTCTCGGTTAAACCGTTCCTTTGCAGGAACCGTTTTCATGTTTAGGTTTCACTCTGTTTTCTCCTATATGGATACAAGTAGTTGGAACTCTAAATCAAACACGGTTTGTGCTAGCTCTTTGAAACTTGGCACAATAATGTAGTTCCAAGTTCTATCGCTCTGGTTAGTGTCCTATTAAAGTAGCCCCAAGCAGAAACTGACGAGAATCACTTTCATTGAAAGGGGTTGCCAAGCTTCCAAAAAACTACGAGTTTCCTGAAATCTCAGCAAACATTTTTTCACCCAATCTTGATGATACTTGCAGGTAATGATCAGTACACCAATCCCACTTGGCTCACCAAATTTCGTTCTTCTCGGTTAAACCGTTCCTTTGCAGGAACCGTTTTCATGTTTAGGTTTCACTCTGTTTTCTCCTAGATGGATACATGTAGTTGGAACTCTAAATCAAACACGGTTTGTGCTAGCTCTTTGAAACTTGGCACAATAATGTAGTTCCAAGTTCTATCGCTATGGTTTGTGTCCTATTGAAGTAGCCCCAAGCAGAAACTGACGAGAATCACTTTCATTGAAAGGGGTTGCCAAGCTTCCAAAAAACTACGAGTTTCCTGAAATCTCAGCAAACCTTTTTTCACCCAATCTTGATGATACTTGCAGGTCATGATCAGTACACCAATCCCACTTGGCTCACCAAATTTCGTTCTTCTCGGTTAAACCGTTCCTTTGCAGGAACCGTTTTGATGTTTAGGTTTCACTCTGTTTTCTCCTATATGGATACATGTAGTTGGAACTCTAAATCAAACACGGTTTGTGCTAGCTCTATGAAACTTGGCACAATAATGTAGTTCCAAGTTCTATCGCTATGGTTTGTGTCCTATTGAAGTATCCCCAAGCATAGACTGACGAGAATCACTTTCATTGAAAGGGGTTGCAAAGCTTCCAAAAAACTACGAGTTTCCTGAAATCTCAGCAAACCTTTTTTCACCCAATCTTGATGATACTTGCATGTAATGATCAGTACACCAATCCCACTTGGCTCACCAAATTTCGTTCTTCTCGGTTAAACCGTTCCTTTGCAGGAACCGTTTTCATGTTTAGGTTTCACTCTGTTTTCTCCTATATGGATACATGTAGTTGGAACTCTAAATCAAACACGGTTTGTGGTAGCTCTTTGAAACTTGGCACAATAATGTAGTTCCAAGTTCTATCACTATGGTTTGTGTCCTATTGAAGTAGCCCCAAGCAGAGACTGACGAGAATCACTTTCATTGAAAGCGGTTGCCGAGCTTCCAAAAAACTTTGAGTTTCCTGATATCTCAGCAAACCTTTTTTCACCCAATCTTGATGATACTGGCAGGTAATGATCAGTACACCAATCCCACTTGGCTCACCAAATTTCGTTCTTCTCGGTTAAACCGTTCCTTTGCAGGAACCGTTTTCATGTTTAGGTTTCACTCTGTTTCCTCCTAGATGGATACATGTAGTTGGAACTCTAAATCAAACACGGTTTGTGCTAGCTCTTGAAAATTGGCACAATAATGTAGTTCAAAGTTCTATCGCTATGGTTTGTGTCCTATTAAAGTAGCCCAAGCAGAGACTGAGGAGAATCACTTTCATTGAAAGGGGTTGCAAAGCTTCCAAAAAACTACGAGTTTCCTGAAATCTCAGAGAACCTTTTTTCACCCAATCTTGATGATACTTGCAGGTAATGATCAGTACACCAATCCCACTTGGCTCACCAATTTTCGTTCTTCTCGGTTAAACCGTTGCTTTGCAGGAACCGTTTTCATGTTTAGGTTTCACTCTGTTTTCTCCTAGATGGATACATGTATTTGGAACTCTAAATCAAACACGGTTTGTGGTAGCTCTTTGAAACTTGGCACAATAATGTAGTTCCAAGTTCTATCGCTATGGTTTGTGTCCTATTGAAGTAGCCCCAAGCAGAGACTGACGAGAATCACTTTCATTGAAAGGGGTTGCCAAGCTTACAAAAAACTACGAGTTTCCTGAAATCTCAGCAAACCTTTTTTCACCCAATCTTGATGATACTTGCAGGTAATGATCAGTACACCAATCCCACTTGGCTCACCAAATTTCGTTCTTCTCGGTTAAACCGTTCCTTTGCAGGAACCGTTTTCATGTTTAGGTTTCACTCTGTTTTCTCCTATATGGATACATGTAGTTGGAACTCTAAATCAAACACGGTTTGTGCTAGCTCTTTGAAACTTGGCACAATAATGTAGTTCCAAGTTCTATCGCTCTGGTTAGTGTCCTATTAAAGTTGCCCCAAGCAGAGACTGACGAGAATCACTTTCATTGAAAGGGGTTGCCAAGCTTCCAAAAAACTACGAGTTTCCTGAAATCTCAGCAAACCTTTTTTCACCCAATCTTGATGATACTTGCAGGTAATGATCAGTACACCAATCCCACTTGGCTCACCAAATTTCGTTCTTCTCGGTTAAACCGTTCCTTTGCAGGAACCGTTTTCATGTTTAGGTTTCACTCTGTTTTCTCCTATATGGATACATGTAGTTGGAACTCTAAATCAAACACGGTTTGTGCTAGCTCTTTGAAACTTGGCACAATAATGTAGTTCCAAGTTCTATCGCTCTGGTTAGTGTCCTATTAAAGTTGCCCCAAGCAGAGACTGACGAGAATCACTTTCATTGAAAGGGGTTGCCAAGCTCCAAAAAACTACGAGTTTCCTGAAATCTCAGCAAACCTTTTTTCACCCAATCTTGATGATACTTGCAGGTAATGATCAGTACACGAATCCCAATTGGCTCACCAAATTTCGTTCTTCTCGGATAAACCGTTCCTTTGCAGGAACCGTTTTCATGTTTAGGTTTCACTCTGTTTTCTCCTATATGGATACATGTAGTTGGAACTCTAAATCAAACACGGTTTGTGGTAGCTCTTTGAAACTTGGCACAATAATGTAGTTCCAAGTTCTATCACTATGGTTTGTGTCCTATTGAAGTAGCCCCAAGCAGAGACTGACGAGAATCACTTTCATTGAAAGCGGTTGCCGAGCTTCCAAAAAACTATGAGTTTCCTGATATCTCAGCAAACCTTTTTTCACCCAATCTTGATGATACTGGCAGGTAATGATCAGTACACCAATCCCACTTGGCTCACCAAATTTCGTTCTTCTCGGTTAAACCGTTCCTTTGCAGGAACCGTTTTCATGTTTAGGTTTCACTCTGTTTCTCCTATATGGATACATGTAGTTGGAACTCTAAATCAAACACGGTTTGTGCTAGCTCTTGAAAATTGGCACAATAATGTAGTTCCAAGTTCTATCGCTATGGTTTGTGTCCTATTAAAGTAGCCCCAAGCAGAGACTGAGGAGAATCACTTTCATTGAAAGGGGTTGCAAAGCTTCCAAAAAACTACGAGTTTCCTGAAATCTCAGCGAACCTTTTTTCACCCAATCTTGATGATACTTGCAGGTAATGATCAGTACACCAATCCCACTTGGCTCACCAAATTTCGTTCTTCTCGGTTAAACCGTTGCTTTGCAGGAACCGTTTTCATGTTTAGGTTTCACTCTGTTTTCTCCTAGATGGATACATGTATTTGGAACTCTAAATCAAACACGGTTTGTGGTAGCTCTTTGAAACTTGGCACAATAATGTAGTTCCAAGTTCTATCGCTATGGTTTGTGTCCTATTGAAGTAGCCCCAAGCAGAGACTGACGAGAATCACTTTCATTGAAAGGGGTTGCCAAGCTTACAAAAAACTACGAGTTTCCTGAAATCTCAGCAAACCTTTTTTCACCCAATCTTGATGATACTTGCAGGTAATGATCAGTACACCAATCCCACTTGGCTCACCAAATTTCGTTCTTCTCGGTTAAACCGTTCCTTTGCAGGAACCGTTTTCATGTTTAGGTTTCACTCTGTTTTCTCCTATATGGATACATGTAGTTGGAACTCTAAATCAAACACGGTTTGTGCTAGCTCTTTGAAACTTGGCACAATAATGTAGTTCCAAGTTCTATCGCTCTGGTTAGTGTCCTATTAAAGTTGCCCCAAGCAGAGACTGACGAGAATCACTTTCATTGAAAGGGGTTGCCAAGCTTCCAAAAAACTACGAGTTTCCTGAAATCTCAGCAAACCTTTTTTCACCCAATCTTGATGATACTTGCAGGTAATGATCAGTACACCAATCCCACTTGGCTCACCAAATTTCGTTCTTCTCGGTTAAACCGTTCCTTTGCAGGAACCGTTTTCATGTTTAGGTTTCACTCTGTTATCTCCTAGATGGATACATGTAGTTGGAACTCTAAATCAAACACGGTTTGTGCTAGCTCTTTGAAACTTGGCACAATAATGTAGTTCCAAGTTCTATCGCTATGGTTTGTGTCCTATTGAAGTAGCCCCAAGCAGAGACTGACGAGAATCACTTTCATTGAAAGGGGTTGCCAAGCTTCCAAAAAACTACGAGTTTCCTGAAATCTCAGCAAACCGTTTTTTCACCCAATCTTGATGATACTTGCAGGTCATGATCAGTACACCAATCCCACTTGGCTCACCAAATTTCGTTCTTCTCGGTTAAACCGTTCCTTTGCAGGAACCGTTTTCATGTTTAGGTTTCACTCTGTTTTCTCCTATATGGATACATGTAGTTGGAACTCTAAATCAAACACGGTTTGTGCTAGCTCTTTGAAACTTGGCACAATAATGTAGTTCCAAGTTCTATCGCTATGGTTTGTGTCCTATTGAAGTAGCCCCAAGCACAGACTGACGAGAATCACTTTCATTGAAAGGGGTTGCCAAGCTTCCAAAAAACTACGAGTTTCCTGAAATCTCAGCAAACCTTTTTTCACCCAATCTTGATGATACTTGCAGGTAATGATCAGTACACCAATCCCACTTGGCTCACCAAATTTCGTTCTTCTCGGTTAAACCGTTCCTTTGCAGGAACCGTTTTCATGTTTAGGTTTCACTCTGTTATCTCCTAGATGGATACATGTAGTTGGAACTCTAAATCAAACACGGTTTGTGCTAGCTCTTTGAAACTTGGCACAATAATGTAGTTCCAAGTTCTATCGCTATGGTTTGTGTCCTATTGAAGTAGCCCCAAGCAGAGACTGACGAGAATCACTTTCATTGAAAGGTGTTTCCAAGCTTCCAAAAAACTACGAGTTTCCTGAAATCTCAGCAAACCTTTTTTCACCCAATCTTGATGATACTTGCAGGTAATGATCAGTACACCAATCCCACTTGGCTCACCAAATTTCGTTCTTCTCGGTTAAACCGTTCCTTTGCAGGAACCGTTTTCATGTTTAGGTTTCACTCTGTTTTCTCCTATATGGATACATGTAGTTGGAACTCTAAATCAAACACGGTTTGTGCTAGCTCTTTGAAACTTGGCACAATAATGTAGTTCCAAGTTCTATCGCTATGGTTTGTGTCCTATTGAAGTAGCCCCAAGCACAGACTGACGAGAATCACTTTCATTGAAAGGGGTTGCAAAGCTTCCAAAAAACTACGAGTTTCATGAAATCTCAGCAAACCTTTTTTCACCCAATCTTGATGATACTTGCAGGTAATGATCAGTACACCAATCCCACTTGGCTCACCAAATTTCGTTCATCTCGGTTAAACCGTTCCTTTGCAGGAACCGTTTTCATGTTTAGGTTTCACTCTGTTTTCTCCTATATGGAAACATGTAGTTGGAACTGTAAATCAAAACGGTTTGTGCTAGCTCCTTGAAACTTGGCACAATAATGTAGTTCCAAGTTCTATCGCTATGGTTTGTGTCCTATTGAAGTAGCCCCAAGCAGAGACTGACGAGAATCACTTTCATTGAAAGGGGTTGACAAGCTTCCAAAAAACTACGAGTTTCCTGAAATCTCAGCATACATTTTTTCACCCAATCTTGATGATACTTGCAGGCAATGATCAGTACACGAATCCCTATTGGCTCACCAAATTTTGTTCTTCTCGGATAAACCGTTCCTTTGCAGGAACCGTTTTCATGTTTAGGTTTCACTCTGTTTTCTCCTATATGGATACATGTAGTTGGAACTCTAAATCAAACACGGTTTGTGCTAGCTCTTTGAAACTTGGCACAACAATGTAGTTCCAAGTTCTATCGCTATGGTTTGTGTCCTATTGAAGTAGCCCCAAGCAGAGACTGACGAGAATCACTTTCATTGAAAGGGGTTGCCGAGCTTCCAAAAAACTATGAGTTTCCTGATATCTCAGCAAACCTTTTTTCACCCAATCTTGATGATACTGGCAGGTAATGATCAGTACACCAATCCCACTTGGCTCACCAAATTTCGTTCTTCTCGGTTAAACCGTTCCTTTGCAGGAACCGTTTTCATGTTTAGGTTTCACTCTGTTTTCTCCTAGATGGATACATGTAGTTGGAACTCTAAATCAAACACTGGTTTGTGCTAGCTCTTTGAAACTTGGCACAATAATGTAGTTCCAAGTTCTATCGCTATGGTTTGTGTCCTATTGAAGTAGCCCCAAGCAGAGACTGACGAGAATCACTTTCATTGAAAGGGGTTGCCAAGCTTCCAAAAAACTACGAGTTTCCTGAAATCTCAGCAAACATTTTTTCACCCAATCTTGATGATACTTGCAGGTAATGATCAGTACACCAATCCCACTTGGCTCACCAAATTTCGTTCTTCTCGGTTAAACCGTTCCTTTGCAGGAACCGTTTTCATGTTTAGGTTTCACTCTGTTTTCTCCTATATGGAAACATGTAGTTGGAACTCTAAATCAAACACGGTTTGTGCTAGCTCCTTGAAACTTGGCACAATAATGTAGTTCCAAGTTCTATCACTATGGTTTGTGTCCTATTGAAGTAGCCCCAAGCAGAGACTGACGAGAATCACTTTCATTGAAAGGGGTTGCCAAGCTTCCAAAAAACTACGAGTTTCCTGAAATCTCAGCAAACCTTTTTTCACCCAATCTTGATGATACTTGCAGGTAATGATCAGTACACCAATCCCACTTGGCTCACCAAATTTCGTTCTTCTCGGTTAAACCGTTCCTTTGCAGGAACCGTTTTCATGTTTAGGTTTCACTCTGTTTTCTCCTATATGGATACATGTAGTTGGAACTCTAAATCAAACACGGTTTGTGCTAGCTCTTTGAAACTTGGCACAATAATGTAGTTCCAAGTTCTATCGCTATGGTTTGTGTCCTATTGAAGTAGCCCCAAGCAGAGACTGACGAGAATCACTTTCATTGAAAGGGGTTGCCAAGCTTCCAAAAAACTACGAGTTCCTGAAATCTCAGCAAACCTTTTTTCACCCAATTTGATGATACTTGCAGGTAATCATCAGTACACCAATCCCACTTGGCTCACCAAATTTCGTTCATCTCGGTTAAACCGTTCCTTTGCAGGAACCGTTTTCATGTTTAGGTTACACTCTGTTTTCTCCTATATAGATACAGGTAATTGGAACTCTAAATCAAACACGCTTTGCGCTAGCTCTTTGAAACTTGGCACAATAATGTAGTTCCAAGTTCTATCGCTATGGTTTGTGTCCTATTGAAGTAGCCCCAAGCAGAGACTGACGAGAATCACTTTCATTGAAAGGGGTTGCCAAGCTTCCAAAAAACTACGAGTTTCCTGATATCTCAGCAAACCTTTTTTCACCCAATCTTGATGATACTTGCAGGTAATGATCAGTACACCAATCCCACTTGGCTCACCAAATTTCGTTCTTCTCGGTTAAACCGTTCCTTTGCAGGAACCGTTTTCATGTTTAGGTTTCACTCTGTTTTCTCCTATATGGATACATGTAGTTGGAACTCTAAATTAAACACAGTTTGTGCGAGCTCTTTGAAACTTGGCACAATACTGTATTTCCAAGTTCTATCGCTATGGTTTGTGTCCTATTAAAGTAGCCCCAAGCAGAGACTGAGGAGAATCACTTTCATTGAAAGGGGTTGCCAAGCTTAGAAAAAACTACGAGTTTCATGAAATCTCAGCAAACCTTTTTTCACCCAATCTTGATGATACTTGCAGGTAATGATCAGTACACCAATGCCACTTGGCTCACCAAATTTCGTTCTTCTCGGTTAAACCGTTCCTTTGCAGGAACCGTTTTCATGTTTAGGTTACACTCTGTTTTCTCCTATATAGATACAGGTAATTGGAACTCTAAATCAAACACGCTTTGCGCTAGCTCTTTGAAACTTGGCAAAATAATGTAGTTCCAAATTCTATCGCTATGGTTTGTGTCCTATTGAAGTAGCCACAAGCAGAGACTGACGAGAATCACTTTCATTGAAAGGGGTTGCCGAGCTTCCAAAAAAACTATGAGTTTCCTGATATCTCAGCAAACCTTTTTTCATCCAATCTTGATGATACTTGCAGGTAATGATCAGTACACCAATCCCACTTGGCTCACCAAATTTCGTTCATCTCGTTTAAACCGTTCCTTTGCAGGAACCGTTTTCATGTTTAGGTATCACCCTGTTTTCTCCTATATAGATACATGTAGTTGGAACTCTAAATCAAACACGGTTTGTGCTAGCTCTTTGAAACTTGGCACAATAATGTAGTTCCAAGTTCTATCACTATGGTTTGTGTCCTATTGAAGTAGCCCCAAGCAGAGACTGACGAGAATCACTTTCATTGAAAGGGTTTGACAAGCTTCCAAAAAACTACGAGTTTCCTGAAATCTCAGCATACATTTTTTCACCCAATCGTGATGATACTTGCAGGCAATGATCAGTACACGAATCCAAAATGGCTCACCAAATTTCGTTCTTCTCGGATAAACCGTTCCTTTGCAGGAACCGTTTTCATGTTTAGGTTTCACTCTGTTTTCTCCTATATGGATACATGTAGTTGGAACTCTAAATCAAACACGGTTTGTGGTAGCTCTTTGAAACTTGGCACAATAATGTAGTTCCAAGTTCTATCGCTATGGTTTGTGTCCTATTGAAGTAGCCCCAAGCAGAGACTGACGAGAATCACTTTCATTGAAAGGGGTTGCCGAGCTTCCAAAAAACTATGAGTTTCCTGATATCTCAGCAAACCATTTTTCACCCAATCTTGATGATACTGGCAGGTAATGATCAGTACACCAATCCCACTTGGCTCACCAAATTTCGTTCTTCTCGGTTAAACCGTTCCTTTGCAGGAACCGTTTTCATGTTTAGGTTTCACTCTGTTTTCTCCTATATGGATACATGTAGTTGGAACTCTAAATCAAACACGGTTTGTGCTAGCACTTTGAAACTTGGCACAATAATGTAGTTCCAATTTCTATCGCTATGGTTTGTGTCCTATTAAAGTAGCCCCAAGCAGAGCCTGAGGAGAATCACTTTCATTGAAAGGGGTTGCCAAGCTTAGAAAAAACTACGAGTTTCATGAAATCTTAGCAAACCTTTTTTCACCCAATCTTGATGATACTTGCAGGTAATGATCAGTACACCAATGCCACTTGGCTCACCAAATTTCGTTCATCTCGTTTAAACCGTTCCTTTGCAGGAACCGTTTTCATGTTTAGGTTTCACTCTGTTTTCTCCTATATAGATACATGTAGTTGGAACTCTAAATCAAACACGGTTTGCGCTAGCTCTTTGAAACTTGGCACAATAATGTAGTTCCAAGTTCTATCGCTATGGTTTGTGTCCTATTGAAGTAGCCCCAAGCAGAGACTGACGAGAATCACTTTCATTGAAAGGGGTTGACAAGCTTCCAAAAAACTACGAGTTTCCTGAAATCTCAGCATACATTTTTTCACCCAATCTTGATGATACTTGCAGGCAATGATCAGTACACGAATCCCAATTGGCTCACCAAATTTCGTTCTTCTCGGTTAAACCCTTCCTTTGCAGGAACCGTTTTCATGTTTAGGTTTCACTCTGTTTTCTCCTATATGGATACATGTATTTGGAACTCTAAATCAAACACGGTTTGTGGTAGCTCTTTGAAACTTGGCACAATAATGTAGTTCCAAGTTCTATCGCTATGGTTTGTGTCCTATTAAAGTAGCCCCAAGCAGAGACTGAGGAGAATCACTTTCATTGAAAGGGGTTGCCAAGCTTAGAAAAATCTACGAGTTTCCTGAAATCTCAGCAAACCTTTTTTCACCCAATCTTGATCATACTTGCAGGTAATGATCAGTACACCAATCCCACTTGGCTCACCAAATTTCGTTCTTCTCGGTTAAACCGTTCCTTTGCAGTAACCGTTTTCATGTTTAGGTTTCACTCAGTTTTCTCCTATATGGATACATGTAGTTGGAACTCTAAATCAAACACGGTTTGTGCTAGCTCTTTGAAACTTGGCACAATAATGGAGTTCCAAGTTCTATCGCTATGGTTTGTGTCCTATTGAAGTAGCCCCAAGCAGAGACTGACGAGAATCACTTTCATTGAAAGGGGTTGCAAAGCTTCCAAAAAACTACGAGTTTCCTGAAATCTCAGCAAACCTTTTTTCACCAATCTTGATGAGACTTGCAGGTAATGATCAGTACACCAATCCCACTTGGCTCACCAAATTTCGTTCATCTCGGTTAAACCGTTCCTTTGCAGGAACCGTTTTCATGTTTAGGTTTCACTCTGTTTTCTCCTATATAGATACATGTAGTTGGAACTCTAAATCAAACACGGTTTGTGCCAGCGCTTTGAAACTTGGCATAATAATGTAGTTCCAAGTTCTATCGCTATGGTTTGTGTCCTATTGAAGTAGCCACAAGCAGAGACTGACGAGAATCACTTTCATTGAAAGGGGTTGCCAAGCTTCCAAAAAAGTACGAGTTTCCTGAAATCTCAGGAAATCTTTTTTCACCCAATCTTGATGATACTTGCAGGTAAGGGTCAGTACACCAATCCCACTTGGCTCACCAAATTTCGTTCTCTCGGTTAAACCGTTCCTTTGCAGGAACCGTTTTCATGTTTAGGTTTCACTCTGTTTTCTCCTATATGGAAACATGTAGTTGGAATTCTAAATCAAAAACGGTTTGTGCTAGCTCTTTGAAACTTGGCACAATAATGTAGTTCCAAGTTCTATCGCTATGGTTTGTGTCCTATTGAAGTAGCCCCAAGCAGAGACTGACGAGAATCACTTTCATTGAAAGGGGTTGCCAAGCTTCCAAAAAACTACGAGTTTCCTGAAATCTCAGGAAACCTTTTTTCACCCAATCTTGATGATACTTGCAGGTAAGGGTCAGTCCACCAATCCCACTTTGCTCCCCAAATTTCGTTCTTCTCGGTTAAACCGTTCCTTTGCAGGAGCCGTTTTCATGTTCAGGTTTCACTCTGTTTTCTCCTATATGGAAACATGTAGTTGGAACTGTAAATCAAAAACGGATTGTGCTAGCTCTTTGAAACTTGGCACAATAATGTAGTTCCAAGTTCTATTGCTATGGTTTGTGTACTATTGAAGTAGCCCCAAGCAGAGACTGACGAGAATCACTTTCATTGAAAGGGGTTGACAAGCTTCCAAAAAACTACGAGTTTCCTGAAATCTCAGCATACATTTTTTCACCCAATCTTGATGATACTTGCAGGCAATGATCAGTACACGATTCCCCATTGGCTCACCAAATTTCGTTCTTCTCGGATAAACCGTTCCTTTGCAGGAACCGTTTTCATGTTTAGGTTTCACTCTGTTTTCTCCTATATGGATACATGTAGTTGGAACTCTAAATCAAACACGGTTTGTGGTAGCTCTTTGAAACTTGGCACAATAATGTAGTTCCAAGTTCTATCGCTATGGTTTGTGTCCTATTGAAGTAGCCCCAAGCAGAGACTGACGAGAATCACTTTCATTGAAAGGGGTTGCCAAGCTTCCAAAAAAACTACGAGTTTCCTGAAATCTCAGCAAACCTTTTTTCACCCAATCTTGATGATACTTGCAGGTAATGATCAGTACACCAATCCCACTTGGCTCACCAAATTTCATTCTTCTCGGTTAAACCGTTCCTTTGCAGGAACCGTTTTCATGTTTAGGTTTCACTCTGTTTTCTCCTATATGGATACATGTAGTTGGAACTCTAAATCAAACACGGTTTGTGCTAGCACTTTGAAACTTGGCACAATAATGGATTTCCAAGTTCTATCGCTATGGTTTGTTTCCTATTGAAGTAGCCCCAAGCAGAGACTGACGAGAATCACTTTCATTGAAAGGGGTTGCCAAGCTTCCAAAAAACTACGAGTTTCCTGAAATCTCAGCAAACCTTTTTTCACCCAATCTTGATGATACTTGCAGGTAATGATCAGTACACCAATCCCACTTGGCTCACCAAATTTCGTTCTTCTCGGTTAAACCGTTCCTTTGCAGGAACCGTTTTCATGTTTAGGTTTCATTCTGTTTTCTCCTATATGGAAACATGTAGTTGGAACTGTAAATCAAAAACGGTTTGTGCTAGCTCTTTGAAACTTGGCACAATAATGTAGTTCCAAGTTCTATTGCTATGGTTTGTGTCCTATTAAAGTAGCCCCAAGCAGAGACTGACGAGAATCACTTACATTCAAAGGGCTTGCCAAGCTTAAAAAACTACGAGTTTCTTGAAATCTCAGCAAACCTTTTTTCACCCAATCTTGATGATATTTGCAGGTAATGATCAGTACACCAATCCCACTTGGCTCACCAAATTTCGTTCTTCTCGGTTAAACCGTTCCTTTGCAGGAACCGTTTTCATGTTTAGGTTTCACTCTGTTTTCTCCTATATGGATACATGTAGTTGGAACTCTAAATCAAACACGGTTTGTGCTAGCTCTTTGAAACTTGGCACAATAATGTAGTTCCAAGTTCTATTGCTATGGTTTGTGTCCTATTAAAGTAGCCCCAAGCAGAGACTGACGAGAATCACTTTCATTCAAAGGGGTTGCCAAGCTTCCAAAAAACTACGAGTTTCTTGAAATCTCAGCAAACCTTTTTTCACCCAATCTTGATGATACTTGCAGGTAATGATCAGTACACCAATCCCACTTGGCTCACCAAATTTCGTTCTTCTCGGTTTAACCGTTCCTTTGCAGGAACCGTTTTCATGTTTAGGTTTCACTCTGTTTTCTCCTATATGGATACATGTAGTTGGAACTCTAAATCAAACACGGTTTGTGCTAGCTCTTTGAAACTTGGGACAATAATGTAGTTCCAAGTTCTATCGCTATGGTTTGTGTCCTATTGAAGTAGCCCCAAGCAGAGACTGACGAGAATCACTTTCATTGAAAGGGGTTGCAAAGCTTCCAAAAAACTACGAGTTTCCTGAAATCTCAGCAAACCTTTTTTCACCCAATCTTGATGATACTTGCAGGTAATGATCAGTACACCAATCCCACTTGGCTCACCAAATTTCGTTCTTCTCGGTTAAACCGTTCCTTTGCCAGGAACCGTTTTCATGTTTAGGTTTCACTCTGTTTTCTCCTATATGGATACATGTAGTTGGAACTCTAAATCAAACACGGTTTGTGCTAGCACTTTGAAACTTGGCACAATAATGGATTTCCAAGTTCTATCACTATGGTTTGTTTCCTATTGAAGAAGCCCCAAGCAGAGACTGACGAGAATCAATTTCATTGAAAGGGGTTGCAAAGCTTCCAAAAAACTACGAGTTTCCTGAAATCTCAGCAAACCTTTTTTCACCCAATCTTGATGATACTTGCAGGTAAGGGTCAGTACACCAATCCCACTTGGCTCACCAAATTTCGTTCTTCTCGGTTAAACCGTTCCTTTGCAGGAACCGTTTTCATGTTTAGGTTTCACTCTGTTTTCTCCTATATGGAAACATGTAGTTGGAACTGTAAATCAAAAACGGTTTGTGGTAGCTCTTTGAAACTTGGCACAATAATGTAGTTCCAAGTTCTATCGCTATGGTTTGTGTCCTATTGAAGTAGCCCCAAGAAGAGACTGACGAGAATCACTTTCATTGAAAGGGGTTGCCAAGCTTCCAAAAATCTACGAGTTTCCTGAAATCTCAGCAAAACTTTTTTCACCCAAACTTGATGATACTTGCAGGTAATTATCAGTACACCAATTCCACTTGGCTCACCAAATTTCGTTCTTCTCGGTTAAACCGTTCCTTTGCAGGAACCGTTTTCATGTTTAAGTTTCACTCTGTTTTCTCCTAGATGGATACATGTAGTTGGAACTCTAAATCAAACACGGTTTGTGCTAGCTCTTTGAAACTTGGCACAATAATGTAGTTCCAAGTTCTATCACTATGGTTTGTGTCCTATTGAAGTAGCCCCAAGCAGAGACTGACGAGAATCACTTTCATTGAAAGGGGTTGCCAAGCTTCCAAAAAACTACGAGTTTCCTGAAATCTCAGCAAACCTTTTTTCACCCAATCTTGATGATACTTGCAGGTAATGATCAGTACACCAATCCCACTTGGCTCACCAAATTTCGTTCTTCTCGGTTAAACCGTTCCTTTGCAGGAACCGTTTCATGTTTAGGTTTCACTCTGTTTTCTCCTATATGGATACATGTAGTTGGAACTCTAAATCAAACACGGTTTGTGCTAGCTCTTTGAAACTTGGCACAATAATGTAGTTCCAAGTTCTATCGCTATGGTTTGTGTCCTATTAAAGTAGCCCCAAGCAGAGACTGACGAGAATCACTTTCATTCAAAGGGGTTGCCAAGGTTCCAAAAAACTACGAGTTTCTTGAAATCTCAGCAAACCTTTTTTCACCCAATCTTGATGATACTTGCAGGCAATGATCAGTACACGAATCCCACTTTGCTCACCAAATTTCGTTCTTCTCGAATAAACCGTTCCTTTGCAGGAACCGTTTTCATGTTTTGGTTTCACTCTGTTTTCTCCTATATGGATACATGTAGTTGGAACTCTAAATCAAACACGGTTTGTGGTAGCTCTTTGAAACTTGGCACAATAATGTAGTTCCAAGTTCTATCGCTATGGTTTGTGTCCTATTGAAGTAGCCCCAAGCAGAGACTGATGAGAATCACTTTCATTGAAAGGGGTTGCCAAGCTTCCAAAAAACTACGAGTTTCCTGAAATCTCAGCAAACCTTTTTTCACCCAATCTTGATGATACTTGCAGGTAATGATCAGTACACCAATCCCACTTGGCTCACCAAATTTCGTTCTTCTCGGTTAATCCGTTCCTTTGCAGGAACCGTTTTCATGTTTAGGTTTCACTCTGTTTTCTCCTATATGGATACATATAGTTGGAACTCTAAATCAAACACGGTGTGTGCTAGCTCTTTGAAACTTGGCACAATAATGTAGTTCCAAGTTCTATCGCTATGGTTTGTGTCCTATTGAAGTAGCCCCAAGCAGAGACTGACGAGAATCATTTTCATTGAAAGGGGTTGCAAAGCTTCCAAAAAACTACGAGTTTCCTGAAATCTCAGGAAACCTTTTTTCACCCAATCTTGATGATACATGCAGGTAATGATCAGTCCACCAATCCCACTTGGCTCACCAAATTTCGTTCTTCTCGGTTAAACCGTTCCTTTGCAGGAACCGTTTTTTTGTTTAGGTTTCACTCTGTTTTCTCCTATATGGAAACATGTAGTTGGAACTCTGAATCAAACACGGTTTGTGGTAGCTCTTTGAAACTTGGCACAATAATGTAGTTCCAAGTTCTATCGCTATGGTATGTGTCCTATTGAAGTACCAACAAGCAGAGACTGACGAGAATCACTTTCATTGGAAGGGGTTTCCAGGCTTCCAGAAAAACTAAGAGTTTCCTGAAATCTCAGCAAACCTTTTTTCACCCAATCTTGATGATACTTGCAGGTAAGGATCACTACACCAATCACATTTGGCTCTCCAAATTTCGTTCTTCTCGGTTAAACCGTTCCTTTGCAGGAACCGTTTTCATGTTTAGGTTTCACTCTGTTTTCTCCTATATGGAAACATGTAGTTGGAACTGTAAATCAAAAACGGTTTGTGCTAGCTCTTTGAAACTTGGCACAATAATGTAGTTCCAAGTTCTATCGCTATGGTTTGTGTCCTATTGAAGTAGCCCTAAGCAGAGACTGACGAGAATCACTTTCATTGAATGGGGTTGCCAAGCTTCCAAAAAACTACGAGTTTCCTGAAATCTCAGGAAACCTTTTTTCACCCAATCTTGATGATACTTGCAGGTAAGGGTCAGTACACCAATCCCACTTGGCTCACCAAATTTCGTTCTCTCGGTTAAACCTTTCCTTTGCAGGAACCGTTTTCATGTTTAGGTTTCACTCTGTTTTCTCCTATATGGAAACATGTAGTTGGAACTGTAAATCAAAAACGGTTTGTGCTAGCTCTTTGAAACTTGGCACAATAATGTAGTTCCAAGTTCTATCGCTATGGTTTGTGTCCTATTGAAGTAGCCCCAAGCAGAGACTGACCAGAATCACTTTCATTGAAAGGGGTTGCCAAGCTTCCAAAAAACTACGAGTTTCCTGAAATCTCAGCAAACATTTTTTCACCCAATCTTGATGATACTTGCAGGTAATGATCAGTACACCAATCCCACTTGGCTCACCAAATTTCGTTCTTCTCGGTTAAACCTTTCCTTTGCAGGAACCGTTTTCATGTTTAGGTTTCACTCTGTTTTCTCCTATATGGAAACATGTAGTTGGAACTGTAAATCAAAAACGGTTTGTGCTAGCTCTTTGAAACTTGGCACAATAATGTAGTTCCAAGTTCTATCGCTATGGTTTGTGTCCTATTGAAGTAGCCCCAAGCAGAGACTGACGAGAATCACTTTCATTCAAAGGGGTTGCCAAGCTTAAAAAACTACGAGTTTCTTGAAATCTCAGCAAACCTTTTTTCACCCAATCTTGATGATACTTGCATGTAATGATCAGTACACGAATTCCACTTGGATCACCAAATTTCGTTCTTCTCGGTTAAACCGTTCCTTTGCAGGAACTGTTTTTATGTTTAGGTTTCACTCTGTTTTCTCCTATATGGATACATGTAGTTGGAACTCTAAATCAAGCACGGTTTGTGCTAGCTCTTTGAAACTTGGCACAATAATGTAGTTCCAAGTTCTATCGCTATGGTTTGTGTCCTATTAAAGTAGCCCCAAGCAGAGACTGAGGAGAATCACTTTCATTCAAAGGGGTTGCCAAGCTTCCAAAAAACTACGAGTTTCTTGAAATCTCAGCAAACCTTTTTTCACCCAATCTTGATGATACTTGCAGGTAATGATCAGTACACCAATCCCACTTGGCTCACCAAATTTCGTTCTTCTCGGTTTAACCGTTCCTTTGCAGGAACCGTTTTCATGTTTAGGTTTCACTCTGTTTTCTCCTAGATGGATACATGTAGTTGGAACTCTAAATCAAACACGGTTTGTGCTAGCTCTTTGAAACTTGGCACAATAATGTAGTTCCAAGTTCTATCGCTATGGTTTGTGTCCTATGGAAGTAGCCCCCAGCAGATCCTTAGGAGAATCACTTTCATTGAAAGGGGTTGCCAAGCTTCCAAAAACTACGAGTTTCCTGAAATCTCAGCAAACCTTTTTTCACCCAATCTTGATGATACTTGCAGGTAATGATCAGTACACCAATCCCACTTGGCTCACCAAATTTCGTTCTTCTCGGTTAAACCGTTCTTTTGCAGGAACCGTTTTCATGTTTAGGTTTCACTCTGTTTTCTCCTATATGGATACATGTAGTTGGAACTCTAAATCAAACACGGTTTGTGCTAGCACTTTGAAACTTGGCACAATAATGGATTACCAAGTTCTATCGCTCTGGTTTGTTTCCTAATGATGTAGCCCCAAGCAGAGACTGACGAGAATCACTTTCATTGAAAGGGGTTGCCAAGCTTCCAAAAAACTACGAGTTTCCTGAAATCTCAGCAAACCTTTTTTCACCCAAACTTGATGGTACTTGCAGGTAAGGGTCAGTACACCAATCCCACTTGGCTCACCAAATTTCGTTCTTCTCGGTTAAACCGTTCCTTTGCAGGAACCGTTTTCAAGTTTAGGTTTCACTCTGTTTTCTCCTATATGGATACATGTATTTGGAACTCTAAATCAAGCACGGTTTGTGCTAGCTCTTTGAAACTTGGCACAATAATGTAGTTCCAAGTTCTATCGCTATGGTTTGTGTCCTACTGAAGTAGCCCCAAGCAGAAACTGACGAGAATCACTTTCATTGAAAGGGGTTGAAAGCTTCCAAAAAACTACGAGTTTCCTGAAATCTCAGCAAACCTTTTTTCACCCAATCTTGATGATACTTGCAGGTAATGATCAGTACACCAATCCCACTTGGCTCACCAAATTTCGTTCTTCTCGGTTAAACCGTTCCTTTGCAGGAACCGTTTTCATGTTTAGGTTTCACTCTGTTTTCTCCTATATGGATACATGTAGTTGGAACTCTAAATCAAACACGGTTTGTGCTAGCTCTTTGAAACTTGGCACAATAATGGAGTTCCAAGTTCTATCGCTATGGTTTGTGTCCTATTGAAGTAGCCCCAAGCAGAGACTGACGAGAATCACTTTCATTGAAAGGGGTTGCCAAGCTTCCAAAAAACTACGAGTTTCCTGAAATCTCAGGAAACCTTTTTTCACCCAATCTTGATGATACTTGCAGGTAAGGGTCAGTACACCAATCCCACTTGGCTCACCAAATTTCGTTCTCTCGGTTAAACCGTTCCTTTGCAGGAACCGTTTTCATGTTTAGGTTTCACTCTGTTTTCTCCTATATGGAAACATGTAGTTGGAACTGTAAATCAAAAACGGTTTGTGCTAGCTCTTTGAAACTTGGCACAATAATGTAGTTCCAAGTTATATCGCTATGGTTTGTGTCCTATTGAAGTAGCCCCAAGCAGAGACTGACGAGAATCACTTTCATTCAAAGTGGTTGCCAAGCTTCCAAAAAACTACGAGTTTCCTGAAATCTCAGCAAACATTTTTTCACCCAATCTTGATGATACTTGCAGGTAATGATCAGTACACCAATACCACTTGGCTCACCAAATTTCGTTCTTCTCGGTTAAACCTTTCCTTTGCAGGAACCGTTTTCATGTTTAGGTTTCACTCTGTTTTCTCCTATATGGAAACATGTAGTTGGAACTGTAAATCAAAAACGGTTTGTGCTAGCTCTTTGAAACTTGGCACAATAATGTAGTTGCAAGTTCTATCGCTATGGTTTGTGTCCTATTAAAGTAGCCCCAAGCAGAGACTGACGAGAATCACTTTCATTGAAAGGGGTTGCCAAGCTTAAAAAACTACGAGTTTCTTGAAATCTCAGCAAACCTTTTTTCACCCAAACTTGATGATACTTGCAGGTAATTATCAGTACACCAATTCCACTTGGCTCACCAAATTTCGTTCTTCTCGGTTAAACCGTTCCTTTGCAGGAACCGTTTTCATGTTTAAGTTTCACTCTGTTTTCTCCTAGATGGATACATGTAGTTGGAACTCTAAATCAAACACGGTTTGTGCTAGCTCTTTGAAACTTGGCACAATAATGTAGTTCCAAGTTCTATCACTATGGTTTGTGTCCTATTGAAGTAGCCCCAAGCAGAGACTGACGAGAATCACTTTCATTGAAAGGGGTTGCCAAGCTTCCAAAAAACTACGAGTTTCTTGAAATCTCAGCAAACCTTTTTTCACCCAATCTTGATGATACTTGCAGGCAATGATCAGTACACGAATCCCACTTGGCTCACCAAATTTCGTTCTTCTCGAATAAACCGTTCCTTTGCAGGAACCGTTTTCATGTTTTGGTTTCACTCTGTTTTCTCCTATATGGATACATGTAGTTGGAACTCTAAATCAAACACGGTTTGTGCTAGCTCTTTGAAAACTTGGTACAATAATGTAGTTCCAAGTTCTATCGCTATGGTTTGTGTCCTATTGAAGTAGCCCCAAGCAGAGACTGATGAGAATCACTTTCATTGAAAGGGGTTGCCAAGCTTCCAAAAAACTACGAGTTTCCTGAAATCTCAGCAAACCTTTTTTCACCCAATCTTGATGATACTTGCAGGTAATGATCAGTACACCAATCCCACTTGGCTCACCAAATTTCGTTCTTCTCGGTTAATCCGTTCCTTTGCAGGAACCGTTTTCATGTTTAGGTTTCACTCTGTTTTCTCCTATATGGATACATATAGTTGGAACTCTAAATCAAACACGGTGTGTGCTAGCTCTTTGAAACTTGGCACAATAATGTAGTTCCAAGTTCTATCGCTATGGTTTGTGTCCTATTGAAGTAGCCCCAAGCAGGACTGACGAGAATCATTTTCATTGAAAGGGGTTGCAAAGCTTCCAAAAAACTACGAGTTTCCTGAAATCTCAGGAAACCTTTTTTCACCCAATCTTGATGATACATGCAGGTAATGATCAGTCCACCAATCCCACTTGGCTCACCAAATTTCGTTCTTCTCGGTTAAACCGTTCCTTTGCAGGAACCGTTTTCATGTTTAGGTTTCACTCTGTTTTCTCCTATATGGAAACATGTAGTTGGAACTCTGAATCAAACACGGTTTGTGGTAGCTCTTTGAAACTTGGCACAATAATGTAGTTCCAAGTTCTATCGCTATGGTATGTGTCCTATTGAAGTACCAACAAGCAGAGACTGACGAGAATCACTTTCATTGAAAGGGGTTTCCAGGCTTCCAGAAAAACTAAGAGTTTCCTGAAATCTCAGCAAACCTTTTTTCACCCAATCTTGATGATACTTGCAGGTAAGGATCACTACACCAATCCCACTTGGCTCACCAAATTTCGTTCTTCTCGGTTTAACCGTTCCTTTGCAGGAACCGTTTTCATGTTTAGGTTTCACTCTGTTTTCTCCTATATGGATACATGTAGTTGGAACTCTAAATCAAACACGGTTTGTGCTAGCTCTTTGAAACTTGGGACAATAATGTAGTTCCAAGTTCTATCGCTATGGTTTGTGTCCTATTGAAGTAGCCCCAAGCAGAGACTGACGAGAATCACTTTCATTGAAAGGGGTTGCAAAGCTTCCAAAAAACTACGAGTTTCCTGAAATCTCAGCAAACCTTTTTTCACCCAATCTTGATGATACTTGCAGGTAATGATCAGTACACCAATCCCACTTGGCTCACCAAATTTCGTTCTTCTCGGTTAAACCGTTCCTTTGCAGGAACCGTTTTCATGTTTAGGTTTCACTCTGTTTTCTCCTATATGGATACATGTAGTTGGAACTCTAAATCAAACACGGTTTGTGCTAGCTCTTTGAAACTTGGCACAATAATGGAGTTCCAAGTTCTATCGCTATGGTTTGTGTCCTATTGAAGTAGCCCCAAGAAGAGACTGACGAGAATCACTTTCATTGAAAGGGGTTGCCAAGCTTCCAAAAACTACGAGTTTCCTGAAATCTCAGGAAACCTTTTTTCACCCAATCTTGATGATACTTGCAGGTAAGGGTCAGTACACCAATCCCACTTGGCTCACCAAATTTCGTTCTCTCGGTTAAACCGTTCCTTTGCAGGAACCGTTTTCATGTTTAGGTTTCACTCTGTTTTCTCCTATATGGAAACATGTAGTTGGAACTGTAAATCAAAAACGGTTTGTGCTAGCTCTTTGAAACTTGGCACAATAATGTAGTTCCAAGTTCTATCGCTATGGTTTGTGTCCTATTAAAGTAGCCCCAAGCAGAGACTGACGAGAATCACTTTCATTCAAAGGGGTTGCCAAGCTTAAAAAACTACGAGTTTCTTGAAATCTCAGCAAACCTTTTTTCACCCAATCTTGATGATACTTGCAGGTAAGGATCACTACACCAATCACATTTGGCTCTCCAAATTTCGTTCTTCTCGGTTAAACCTTTCCTTTGCAGGAACCGTTTTCATGTTTAGGTTTCACTCTGTTTTCTCCTATATGGATACATGTAGTTGGAACTCTAAATCAAACACGGTTTGTGCTAGCTCTTTGAAACTTGGCACAATAATGTAGTTCCAAGTTCTATCGCTATGGTATGTGTCCTATTGAAGTACCAACAAGCAGAGACTGACGAGAATCACTTTCATTGAAAGGGGTTTCCAGGCTTCCAGAAAAACTAAGAGTTTCCTGAAATCTCAGCAAACCTTTTTTCACCCAATCTTGATGATACTTGCAGGTAAGGATCACTACACCAATCACATTTGGCTCTCCAAATTTCGTTCTTCTCGGTTAAACCGTTCCTTTGCAGGAACCGTTTTCATGTTTAGGTTTCACTCTGTTTTCTCCTATATGGATACATGTAGTTGGAACTCTAAATCAAACACGGTTTGTGCTAGCTCTTTGAAACTTGGCACAATAATGTAGTTCCAAGTTCTATCGCTATGGTTTGTGTCCTATTAAAGTAGCCCCAAGCAGAGACTGACGAGAATCACTTTCATTCAAAGGGGTTGCCAAGCTTCCAAAAAACTACGAGTTTCTTGAAATCTCAGCAAACCTTTTTTCACCCAATCTTGATGATACTTGCAGGTAATGATCAGTACACCAATCCCACTTGGCTCACCAAATTTCGTTCTTCTCGGTTTAACCGTTCCTTTGCAGGAACCGTTTTCATGTTTAGGTTTCACTCTGTTTTCTCCTATATGGATACATGTAGTTGGAACTCTAAATCAAACACGGTTTGTGCTAGCTCTTTGAAACTTGGGACAATAATGTAGTTCCAAGTTCTATCGCTATGGTTTGTGTCCTATTGAAGTAGCCCCAAGCAGAGACTGACGAGAATCACTTTCATTGAAAGGGGTTGCCAAGCTTCCAAAAAACTACGAGTTTCCTGAAATCTCAGCAAACCTTTTTTCACCCAATCTTGATGATACTTGCAGGTAATGATCAGTACACCAATCCCACTTGGCTCACCAAATTTCGTTCTTCTCGGTTAAACCGTTCCTTTGCAGGAACCGTTTTCATGTTTAGGTTTCACTCTGTTTTCTCCTATATGGATACATGTAGTTGGAACTCTAAATCAAACACGGTTTGTGCTAGCACTTTGAAACTTGGCACAATAATGGATTTCCAAGTTCTATCACTATGGTTTGTTTCCTATTGAAGTAGCCCCAAGCAGAGACTGACGAGAATCACTTTCATTGAAAGGGGTTGCAAGCTTCCAAAAAACTACGAGTTTCCTGAAATCTCAGCAAACCTTTTTTCACCCAATCTTGATGATACTTGCAGGTAATGATCAGTACACCAATCCCACTTGGCTCACCAAATTTCGTTCTTCTCGGTTAAACCGTTCCTTTGCAGGAACCGTTTTCATGTTTAGGTTTCACTCTGTTTTCTCCTATATGGATACATGTAGTTGGAACTCTAAATCAAACACGGTTTGTGCTAGCTCTTTGAAACTTGGCACAATAATGGAGTTCCAAGTTCTATCGCTATGGTTTGTGTCCTATTGAAGTAGCCCCAAGCAGAGACTGACGAGAATCACTTTCATTGAATGGGGTTGCCAAGCTTCCAAAAAACTACGAGTTTCCTGAAATCTCAGGAAACCTTTTTTCACCCAATCTTGATGATACTTGCAGGTAAGGGTCAGTACACCAATCCCACTTGGCTCACCAAATTTCGTTCTCTTGGTTAAACCGTTCCTTTGCAGGAACCGTTTTCATGTTTAGGTTTCACTCTGTTTTCTCCTATATGGAAACATGTAGTTGGAACTGTAAATCAAAAACGGTTTGTGCTAGCTCTTTGAAACTTGGCACAATAATGTAGTTCCAAGTTCTATCGCTATGGTTTGTGTCCTATTGAAGTAGCCCCAAGCAGAGACTGACGAGAATCACTTTCATTGAAAGGGGTTGCCAAGCTTCCAAAAAACTACGAGTTTCCTGAAATCTCAGGAAACCTTTTTTCACCCAATCTTGATGATACTTGCAGGTAAGGGTCAGTACACCAATCCCACTTGGCTCACCAAATTTCGTTCTCTCGGTTAAACCTTTCCTTTGCAGGAACCGTTTTCATGTTTAGGTTTCACTCTGTTTTCTCCTATATGGAAACATGTAGTTGGAACTGTAAATCAAAAACGGTTTGTGCTAGCTCTTTGAAACTTGGCACAATAATGTAGTTCCAAGTTCTATCGCTATGGTTTGTGTCCTATTGAAGTAGCCCCAAGCAGAGACTGACGAGAATCACTTTCATTGAAAGGGGTTGCCAAGCTTCCAAAAAACTACGAGTTTCCTGAAATCTCAGCAAACATTTTTTCACCCAATCTTGATGATACTTGCAGGTAATGATCAGTACACCAATCCCACTTGGCTCACCAAATTTCGTTCTTCTCGGTTAAACCTTTCCTTTGCAGGAACCGTTTTCATGTTTAGGTTTCACTCTGTTTTCTCCTATATGGAAACATGTAGTTGGAACTGTAAATCAAAAACGGTTTGTGCTAGCTCTTTGAAACTTGGCACAATAATGTAGTTCCAAGTTCTATCGCTATGGTTTGTGTCCTATTAAAGTAGCCCGAAGCAGAGACTGACGAGAATCACTTTCATTCAAAGGGGTTGCCAAGCTTAAAAAACTACGAGTTTCTTGAAATCTCAGCAAACCTTTTTTCACCCAATCTTGATGATACTTGCATGTAATGATCAGTACACGAATTCCACTTGGCTCACCAAATTTCGTTCTTCTCGGTTAAACCGTTCCTTTGCAGGAACCGTTTTTATGTTTAGGTTTCACTCTGTTTTCTCCTATATGGATACATGTAGTTGGAACTCTAAATCAAGCACGGTTTGTGCTAGCTCTTTGAAACTTGGCACAATAATGTAGTTCCAAGTTCTATCGCTATGGTTTGTGTCCTATTAAAGTAGCCCCAAGCAGAGACTGAGGAGAATCACTTTCATTCAAAGGGGTTGCCAAGCTTCCAAAAAACTACGAGTTTCTTGAAATCTCAGCAAACCTTTTTTCACCCAATCTTGATGATACTTGCAGGTAATGATCAGTACACCAATCCCACTTGGCTCACCAAATTTCGTTCTTCTCGGTTTAACCGTTCCTTTGCAGGAACCGTTTTCATGTTTAGGTTTCACTCTGTTTTCTCCTAGATGGATACATGTAGTTGGAACTCTAAATCAAACACGGTTTGTGCTAGCTCTTTGAAACTTGGCACAATAATGTAGTTCCAAGTTCTATCGCTATGGTTTGTGTCCTATGGAAGTAGCCCCCAGCAGATCCTTAGGAGAATCACTTTCATTGAAAGGGGTTGCCAAGCTTCCAAAAACTACGAGTTTCCTGAAATCTCAGCAAACCTTTTTTCACCCAATCTTGATGATACTTGCAGGTAATGATCAGTACACCAATCCCACTTGGCTCACCAAATTTCGTTCTTCTCGGTTAAACCGTTCTTTTGCAGGAACCGTTTTCATGTTTAGGTTTCACTCTGTTTTCTCCTATATGGATACATGTAGTTGGAACTCTAAATCAAACACGGTTTGTGCTAGCACTTTGAAACTTGGCACAATAATGGATTTCCAAGTTCTATCGCTCTGGTTTGTTTCCTATTGATGTAGCCCCAAGCAGAGACTGACGAGAATCACTTTCATTGAAAGGGGTTGCCAAGCTTCCAAAAAACTACGAGTTTCCTGAAATCTCGGCAAACCTTTTTTCACCCAAACTTGATGGTACTTGCAGGTAAGGGTCAGTACACCAATCCCACTTGGCTCACCAAATTTCGTTCTTCTCGGTTAAACCGTTCCTTTGCAGGAACCGTTTTCAAGTTTAGGTTTCACTCTGTTTTCTCCTATATGGATACATGTATTTGGAACTCTAAATCAAGCACGGTTTGTGCTAGCTCTTTGAAACTTGGCACAATAATGTAGTTCCAAGTTCTATCACTATGGTTTGTGTCCTATTGAAGTAGCCTCAAGCAGAAACTGACGAGAATCACTTTCATTGAAAGGGGTTGAAAGCTTCCAAAAAACTACGAGTTTCCTTAAATCTCAGCATATATTTTTTCACCCAATCGTGATGATACTTGCAGGCAATGATCAGTACACGAATCCAAAATGGCTCACCAAATTTCGTTCTTCTCGGATAAACCGTTCCTTTGCAGGAACCGTTTTCATGTTTAGGTTTCACTCTGTTTTCTCCTATATGGATACATGTAGTTGGAACTCTAAATCAAACACGGTTTGTGCTAGCTCTTTGAAACTTGGCACAATAATGTAGTTCCAAGTTCTATCGCTATGGTTTGTGTCCTATTGAAGTAGCCCCAAGCAGAGCCTGACGAGAATCACTTTCATTGAAAGGGGTTGCCGAGCTTCCAAAAAACTATGAGTTTCCTGATATCTCAGCAAACCTTTTTTCACCCAATCTTGATGATACTGGCAGGTAATGATCAGTACACCAATCCCACTTGGCTCACCAAATTTCGTTCTTCTCGGTTAAACCGTTCCTTTGCAGGAACCGTTTTCATGTTTAGGTTTCACTCTGTTTTCTCCTATATGGATACATGTAGTTGGAACTCTAAATCAAACACGGTTTGTGCTAGCTCTTTGAAACTTGGCACAATAATGTAGTTCCAATTTCTATCGCTATGGTTTGTGTCCTATTAAAGTAGCCCCAAGCAGAGACTGAGGAGAATCACTTTCATTGAAAGGGGTTGCCAAGCTTCCAAAAAACTACGAGTTTCATGAAATCTCAGCAAACCTTTTTTCACCCAATCTTGATGATACTTGCAGGTAATGATCAGTACACCAATCCCACTTGGCTCACCAAATTTCGTTCATCTCGTTTAAACCGTTCCTTTGCAGGAACCGTTTTCATGTTTAGGTTTCACTCTGTTTTCTCCTATATAGATACATGTAGTTGGAACTCTAAATCAAACACGGTTTGGGCTAGCTCTTTGAAACTTGGCACAATAATGTAGTTCCAAGTTCTATCGCTATGGTTTGTGTCCTATTGAAGTAGCCCCAAGCAGAGACTGACGAGAATCACCTTCATTGAAAGGGGTTGACAAGCTTCCAAAAAACTACGAGTTTCCTGAAATCTCAGCAAACATTTTTTCACCCAATCTTGATGATACTTGCAGGCAATGATCAGTACACGAATCCCAATTGGCTCACCGAATTTCGTTCTTCTCGGGTTAAACCCTTCCGTTGCAGGAACCGTTTTCATGTTTAGGTTTCACTCTGTTTTCTCCTATATGGATACATGTAGTTGGAACTCTAAATCAAACACGGTTTGTGGTAGCTCTTTGAAACTTGGCACAATAATGTAGTTCCAAGTTCTATCGCTCTGGTTTGTGTCCTACTGAAGTAGCCCCAAGCAGAGACTGACGAGAATCACTTTCATTGAAAGGGGTTGCCAAGCTTCCAAAAAACTACGAGTTTCCTGAAATCTCAGCAAACCTTTTTTCACCCAATCTTGATGATACTTGCAGGTAATGATCAGTACACCAATCCCACTTGGCTCACCAAATTTCGTTCTTCTCGGTTAAACCGTTCCTTTGCAGGAACCGTTTTTATGTTTAGGTTTCACTCTGTTTTCTCCTATATGGATACATGTAGTTGGAACTCTAAATCAAACACGGTTTGTGCTAGCTCTTTGAAACTTGGCACAATAATGGAGTTCCAAGTTCTATCGCTATGGTTTGTGTCCTATTGAAGTAGCCCCAAGCAGAGACTGACGAGAATCACTTTCATTGAAAGGGGTTGCCAAGCTTCCAAAAAACTACGAGTTTCCTGAAATCTCAGGAAACCTTTTTTCACCCAATCTTGATGATACTTGCAGGTAAGGGTCAGTACACCAATCCCACTTGGCTCACCAAATTTCGTTCTCTCGGTTAAACCGTTCCTTTGCAGGAACCGTTTTCATGTTTAGGTTTCAATCTGTTTTCTCCTATATGGAAACATGTAGTTGGAACTGTAAATCAAAAACGGTTTGTGCTAGCTCTTTGAAACTTGGCACAATAATGTAGTTCCAAGTTCTATCGCTATGGTTTGTGTCCTATTGAAGTAGCCCCAAGCAGAGACTGACGAGAATCACTTTCATTGAAAGGGGTTGCCAAGCTTCCAAAAAACTACGAGTTTCCTGAAATCTCAGGAAACCTTTTTTCACCCAATCTTGATGATACTTGCAGGTAAGGGTCAGTACACCAATCCCACTTGGCTCACCAAATTTCGTTCTCTCGGTTAAACCTTTCCTTTGCAGGAACCGTTTTCATGTTTAGGTTTCACTCTGTTTTCTCCTATATGGAAAACATGTAGTTGGAACTGTAAATCAAAAACGGTTTGTGCTAGCTCTTTGAAACTTGGCACAATAATGTAGTTCCAAGTTCTATCGCTATGGTTTGTGTCCTATTGAAGTAGCCCCAAGCAGAGACTGACGAGAATCACTTTCATTGAAAGAGGTTGCCAAGCTTCCAAAAAACTACGAGTTTCCTGAAATCTCAGCAAACATTTTTTCACCCAATCTTGATGATACTTGCAGGTAATGATCAGTACACCAATCCCACTTGGCTCACCAAATTTCGTTCTTCTCGTTTTAACCGTTCCTTTGCAGGAACCGTTTTCTTGTTTAGGTTTCACTCTGTTTTCTCCTAGATGGATACATGTAGTTGGAACTCTAAATCAAACACGGTTTGTGCTAGCTCTTTGAAACTTGGCACAATAATGTAGTTCCAAGTTCTATCGCTATGGTTTGTGTCCTATGGAAGTAGCCCCCAGCAGATCCTTAGGAGAATCACTTTCATTGAAAGGGGTTGCCAAGCTTCCAAAAACTACGAGTTTCCTGAAATCTCAGCAAACCTTTTTTCACCCAATCTTGATGATACTTGCAGGTAATGATCAGTACACCAATCCCACTTGGCTCACCAAATTTCGTTCTTCTCGGTTTAACCGTTCCTTTGCAGGAACCGTTTTCATGTTTAGGTTTCACTCTGTTTTCTCCTAGATGGATACATGTAGTTGGAACTCTAAATCAAACACGGTTTGTGGTAGCTCTTTGAAACTTGGCACAATAATGTAGTTCCAAGTTCTATCGCTATGGTATGTGTCCTATTGAAGTACCAACAAGCAGAGACTGACGAGAATCACTTTCATTGAAAGGGGTTTCCAGGCTTCCAGAAAAACTAAGAGTTTCCTGAAATCTCAGCAAACCTTTTTTCACCCAATCTTGATGATACTTGCAGGTAAGGATCACTACACCAATCACATTTGGCTCTCCAAATTTCGTTCTTCTCGGTTAAACCGTTCCTTTGCAGGAACCGTTTTCATGTTTAGGTTTCACTCTGTTTTCTCCTATATGGATACATGTAGTTGGAACTCTAAATCAAACACGGTTTGTGCTAGCTCTTTGAAACTTGGCACAATAATGTAGTTCCAAGTTCTATCGCTATGGTTTGTGTCCTATTAAAGTAGCCCCAAGCAGAGACTGACGAGAATCACTTTCATTCAAAGGGGTTGCCAAGCTTCCAAAAAACTACGAGTTTCTTGAAATCTCAGCAAACCTTTTTTCACCCAATCTTGATGATACTTGCAGGTAATGATCAGTACACCAATCCCACTTGGCTCACCAAATTTCGTTCTTCTCGGTTTAACCGTTCCTTTGCAGGAACCGTTTTCATGTTTAGGTTTCACTCTGTTTTCTCCTATATGGATACATGTAGTTGGAACTCTAAATCAAACACGGTTTGTGCTAGCTCTTTGAAACTTGGGACAATAATGTAGTTCCAAGTTCTATCGCTATGGTTTGTGTCCTATTGAAGTAGCCCCAAGCAGAGACTGACGAGAATCACTTTCATTGAAAGGGGTTGCCAAGCTTCCAAAAAACTACGAGTTTCCTGAAATCTCAGCAAACCTTTTTTCACCCAATCTTGATGATACTTGCAGGTAATGATCAGTACACCAATCCCACTTGGCTCACCAAATTTCGTTCTTCTCGGTTAAACCGTTCCTTTGCAGGAACCGTTTTCATGTTTAGGTTTCACTCTGTTTTCTCCTATATGGATACATGTAGTTGGAACTCTAAATCAAACACGGTTTGTGCTAGCACTTTGAAACTTGGCACAATAATGGATTTCCAAGTTCTATCACTATGGTTTGTTTCCTATTGAAGTAGCCCCAAGCAGAGACTGACGAGAATCACTTTCATTGAAAGGGGTTGCAAAGCTTCCAAAAAACTACGAGTTTCCTGAAATCTCAGCAAACCTTTTTTCACCCAATCTTGATGATACTTGCAGGTAATGATCAGTACACCAATCCCACTTGGCTCACCAAATTTCGTTCTTCTCGGTTAAACCGTTCCTTTGCAGGAACCGTTTTCATGTTTAGGTTTCACTCTGTTTTCTCCTATATGGATACATGTAGTTGGAACTCTAAATCAAACACGGTTTGTGCTAGCTCTTTGAAACTTGGCACAATAATGGAGTTCCAAGTTCTATCGCTATGGTTTGTGTCCTATTGAAGTAGCCCCAAGCAGAGACTGACGAGAATCACTTTCATTGAATGGGGTTGCCAAGCTTCCAAAAAACTACGAGTTTCCTGAAATCTCAGGAAACCTTTTTTCACCCAATCTTGATGATACTTGCAGGTAAGGGTCAGTACACCAATCCCACTTGGCTCACCAAATTTCGTTCTCTCGGTTAAACCTTTCCTTTGCAGGAACCGTTTTCATGTTTAGGTTTCACTCTGTTTTCTCCTATATGGAAACATGTAGTTGGAACTGTAAATCAAAAACGGTTTGTGCTAGCTCTTTGAAACTTGGCACAATAATGTAGTTCCAAGTTCTATCGCTATGGTTTGTGTCCTATTGAAGTAGCCCCAAGCAGAGACTGACGAGAATCACTTTCATTGAAAGGGGTTGCCAAGCTTCCAAAAAACTACGAGTTTCCTGAAATCTCAGGAAACCTTTTTTCACCCAATCTTGATGATACTTGCAGGTAAGGGTCAGTACACCAATCCCACTTGGCTCACCAAATTTCGTTCTCTCGGTTAAACCTTTCCTTTGCAGGAACCGTTTTCATGTTTAGGTTTCACTCTGTTTTCTCCTATATGGAAACATGTAGTTGGAACTGTAAATCAAAAACGGTTTGTGCTAGCTCTTTGAAACTTGGCACAATAATGTAGTTCCAAGTTCTATCGCTATGGTTTGTGTCCTATTGAAGTAGCCCCAAGCAGAGACTGACGAGAATCACTTTCATTGAAAGGGGTTGCCAAGCTTCCAAAAAACTACGAGTTTCCTGAAATCTCAGCAAACATTTTTTCACCCAATCTTGATGATACTTGCAGGTAATGATCAGTACACCAATCCCACTTGGCTCACCAAATTTCGTTCTTCTCGGTTAAACCTTTCCTTTGCAGGAACCGTTTTCATGTTTAGGTTTCACTCTGTTTTCTCCTATATGGAAACATGTAGTTGGAACTGTAAATCAAAAACGGTTTGTGCTAGCTCTTTGAAACTTGGCACAATAATGTAGTTCCAAGTTCTATCGCTATGGTTTGTGTCCTATTAAAGTAGCCCCAAGCAGAGACTGACGAGAATCACTTTCATTCAAAGGGGTTGCCAAGCTTAAAAAACTACGAGTTTCTTGAAATCTCAGCAAACCTTTTTTCACCCAATCTTGATGATACTTGCATGTAATGATCAGTACACGAATCCCACTTGGCTCACCAAATTTCGTTCTTCTCGGTTAAACCGTTCCTTTGCAGGAACCGTTTTTATGTTTAGGTTTCACTCTGTTTTCTCCTATATGGATACATGTAGTTGGAACTCTAAATCAAGCACGGTTTGTGCTAGCTCTTTGAAACTTGGCACAATAATGTAGTTCCAAGTTCTATCGCTATGGTTTGTGTCCTATTAAAGTAGCCCCAAGCAGAGACTGAGGAGAATCACTTTCATTCAAAGGGGTTGCCAAGCTTCCAAAAAACTACGAGTTTCTTGAAATCTCAGCAAACCTTTTTTCACCCAATCTTGATGATACTTGCAGGTAATGATCAGTACACCAATCCCACTTGGCTCACCAAATTTCGTTCTTCTCGGTTAAACCGTTCCTTTGCAGGAACCGTTTTCATGTTTAGGTTTCACTCTGTTTTCTCCTATATGGATACATGTAGTTGGAACTCTAAATCAAACACGGTTTGTGCTAGCTCTTTGAAACTTGGCACAATAATGTAGTTCCAAGTTCTATCGCTATGGTTTGTGTCCTATTGAAGTAGCCCCAAGCAGAGACTGACGAGAATCACTTTCATTGAAAGGGGTTGCCAAGCTTCCAAAAAACTACGAGTTTCCTGAAATCTCAGCAAACCTTTTTTCACCCAATCTTGATGATACTTGCAGGTAATGATCAGTACACCAATCCCACTTGGCTCACCAAATTTCGTTCTTCTCGGTTAAACCGTTCCTTTGCAGGAACCGTTTTCATGTTTAGGTTTCACTCTGTTTTCTCCTATATG